>NC_062281.1:144010476-144180476 GCF_902655055.1 Lutra lutra
CTCCCCAAAAATTCCCATTGGTGGCCATACACTGAGCCCTTCTGTCCATTCATAGTGGTTATCTACATGAAATATATGGAAAATTTTGCATAGATGAGAAGTAAACAGTGGATTTTGAATTCTTTAGGTTCCTACAAAGCATCAACTTTATTGTGATTGTAAAATTTGAAACTGGGGACTATGGGAATAAATCGTGGGCTTATGAATAAATTGTGGGTCATAAGAATAGTGGTTATTGGCAAAATTTAAAGCATAGATCTTCTGTGCTCTGTGGTTATAGTTTCTGTGTTTTCTCAATCTATGGCATCATTATATAGATTTTGAAGGTAACCAACTAAAGAGCTTTCTGGGAGAAGAAACTATATCTTGAAACAAAGATTATGAGTGTAGCTTTGTACAGTGGATCTCAGTGTGGCTGTTTGGGATATTCTGTATACTGTGGGAAAAGAGAAACGATCCTCTGGGAGTCAGGAATTTCAGATGAAATACATTTCAATATTTTATGTTCAGCTGAGGAAGGTAGGCACATTGAATATAAACTCTTGATTTCAATTCAGTCATGATCTCAGGGTCCTGGGATTGAGCCTCACATCAGGCTCCACACTCAATGGGGAGTCTGCTGAGGGTTCTCTCTTTCTTTCCCCCTCGGGGCCCTCCTCTTGTGCACATGCGTTCTCTCTCTTGCTCGCTTGCTCGCTCTCAAATAAATCTTTTTAAAAAAAAATATAAACAGTGACTATAAAGTAAATATTGTTGGTAATCTTGTAGAATCCTTTAAACCAGTGTTTTTCAAACTAGTTTGTTATTCATTAGTGGACTGTGAAATCTGTTTTGAGGGACTTGTTTAGCATTTTAAAAATGTATTAAATAGAAGGAAATAGTATAGAATAGAAAATGGAATGAATTGCGTATAGTAAGTCTATCTTTCTGTGAAACTGATTTTTTGTCACACACATATACACAAATATAAAATATATTTTTTACTGTGGCTCATAGTCAAAAAGGTTTGGAAAGATGTTGTAAAGTGTGGCTGTCGGCACAGGATCTCAGATAGTGATGTATAACTAACTAACACTTACTAGATTCTCAGCTGAGCTGGGACAGACCAGACAGGTGAATGAGCGGTGGCTCAGTGCTCTGAGTGTTGACCTAGTGGTCAAGTCTGCTGCCTTGATGAGGACAGAGTGCATTACTCGTTGTACAAATATGGTCCACTGAAGAGCTCTGCCTGCAGTTTAAGATTGGAGACTTGGTCGGCAGACTGTTTCAATGCTAAGCATAAAAACTGATCATAGTTTTTTGGTTGAGGAGAGGTATAGGGGACCATTTTTCTTGAGATTTCTTATTTTTCTCCCCTAACTTCACCTATCTGTTGAGGTAATAGCTGAGTTCGTTGAGACTATAGACTGGACTGGACATTTGCCATTTGTCTAGCTCTGAACTCCCTTCATTTCTAGAGTGATCATGTGTTGTTGCTGTGGAAGCTGAAGGAAATTGCAGACACATGACTGGGTGAACTCGGTGCAGCCTCTTGGATCCCCGTGTCACAGGGCTTTGAATCTGGAGGGAATGGTGTGCACATGTAGTGGGGGCTTGAGATCGTTCAGGGAAGCAGCAGAGCCAGGAGTCCAGTTGTGGTAATGGCTAGGGACCAGTGGTAGCCATGCTAGAATGGTGTCCTGATAAGACTGTTCCTGTGTTCTTATAGCTTTCTCTTAATTCATTTTTATCCTAAAGTGAGTGGAACTGGTTTCTGTTGTTTGCACCCAAGAACCCTAAGTGGTTAAAGAATTACAGGAAAAATGTTAGATTGGTTTTTGCCCTAAAACAGCGTAATACATAACAAAGAGAAGGGGTAGGTTAATATTGCAATAGACACACAAGTAAGTTAGTAAAAGTTAGCAAGGGGTGGGGGGATTCCGTGTTTCCTGTGTATTCGATTAAATTACAGTTACCCTCAAACTTTGTCAGATGCATCATCAGCAAGAAGTTTTGAAGCATGTCATCTTGGAAATACAAATTAATGAAAAATTAGCTATATTAAGGTGTGGCATAATATGGTTTCAGACCTCCTATTCTTTAAGGAACCTTGGAGGTCATCTTGTATTTTTTTTTATTACACAGTATTTCAGCTCAGGAAGCTTCGGAGGCTTGCTTAAGACCGGGCAGGTCCTGGCAGAACCAGGCTGGAACCAGGGCTCCTATGGGTGGTTTCTCTTGTTGCCTGCAGGAGGAAGCTGGCGCACAGACTCTGTCCTCATTCAGACTCTCCCTCACCTTTCCATGATTCCTGCCTCTTTCCTACATGGTCCCTCCTTCTTATACACCCATCCCTGTGATTTTCTTTTTGCCTGGCTCTTTTCCAGAACCGCCACACCCTTCCTTTCTGTCTTTTAAAATCTTCTGTCTTCCTCAAAGCTGGAAACCGATTCCACTCTCCCTGATCACTGCACAGCCCTCTCTTACTGACTCCTGCTCTTCCTACTGCCTGTCCGCATCCCCTCACAACCGCTGTCTGGAGGTCCCCCATGGATCTGTTTATCTTGCCAGCTGTTAATGGATGGCAAGGTTTTGGTGGGCTCAGTTTTAATCGTGATACTTCTTTAGATTCTGCCAAAGCCCCGTGCCTTGACCAAGGAAATGGGGCAAAGTGAGAAAAGGCAGTGAAGCCAGAGGCCGAGAAATGTTTTTGAGCCCGGTCTTGCTACTCACTGGCTACTTGACTGTGGGAATGTCTGAACCTGAATCTTCTCATTTGTGAAAGGGGCCGTGAGACTCAAATGTGGTTATAGATGTGAAAGCCCTTTTAAGCTATAAAGTACGGTGCAAATGTAAGGTTTTATTGTGATGGCACAAGTGCTTAATATGTATTTTAGGGATGAATGATTGAAAAGCACATAAGGTGAAGACAGGTCATTCTCCCCACCGTGTTTGGAGTGTCTCCTGCCACCATATTCCTGACCCCTATATTCTGTGTTCTCTAGTGACATTATAGATGTATTAGTGGTAAAAGAAGAAAAGAAAAGTAGCAAAGCATCTTGATACAATGTGGCTTTTAGGAAAATACTTATTGACTTTAATTAGGCAGAGTACTCTATTTACTTTGATCAGAAATTGTCTGTCAGGGTAAGCAGGCTCATTGGGAGCCGTGCAGAGAGCCCTGACCCATCGAGTTGGCATTGATTGTTTGATCATCCCTAGAAGTTTATTGTAAATGAAGCAGCACTTACCGTTCTCGGGTATTCCTGGAATTGCTGCTATAGTTAGAAGTGAGTTATTCTGTGTGGCAGGAATGGCATATAGAAAAGCCATAATTCTGACTTGCTGACAGGAAAAAATAGCAGATTTTGTATTTAGATTATGTCGTCCTTTTGGCTGGAATCCCTCCACTCTGCACAGTGTCTTGTGATGCTTTCATCGAGCACTTACTCTGGGTCTCAGCAAGGCAGGGGTATTGGGAGCAACTGACACAAGTCGCTTCCAGAGTTCCCGTGGGAGCAGAGTCCCTAGTGAGGAGACTGGAAGGGAAGCAGAGATGCTTTCTTTCTTTCTAGCCTGGTGCATGTCTTAGGCCTCCAGGAGGGTCCGTGTGCACGTGGGCTGCGCCTGGGTGCTTCGATTTTTTTTTTTTTAATGACAGCTGTTGGGGTGCCTGGGTGGCTCAGTTAAGTGTCTGCCTTCAGTTCAGGTCATGATCCCAGGGTCCTGGAACCGAATTCCGCATCAGGCTCCCTCCTCAGCAGGAAGTCTGATCCTTCCTTTCCCTCTGCCTGTCGCTTTGCCTACTTGTGCTCTCCATCTCTCTGTCAAATAAATAAATAAAATCTTTAAAAAAAAATCTGTTAAGTGAATGACAGTTCTTTCAGTCTCTGGAGGGAAATCCTTGGAATGAGTTTAGTCTCCTACGTGGATGTTAGGCTGAGAGAAATACTAAAAAGTCAGAGAAGACAGTGATGTAGGTGATGGGGGGCATTTTAAAGCAGCTTTTGCCCTCAGAGGAAAGAGCGGTCCTTGGAATCAGGAGTCCTGTGTTTGACTTCCCGCACTCCCACTCAATGGCCTCAAACCTCCCCCACTTCTTATGAGAATTAAGTGGAAAGTGTCCAGCTCCTCTCATGAGATGTTGCTGGTGCTCTGTATAGACTGGAGTTTGCTCTCCTTGATTGAAACTGTGTTCCATCAAGATGTAATCGGTTTAACAGAAGTTAGGGCCAGAATGTGAATGCTTGCTGCCTGGTAAGCTCTGCATTAGGCACTTTATTTGCATTAACTCACTTAACCCTTAACAGCTCTGTGAGATGAATGCCATTTTTAGCCCCCTCCCTTTTATAACCGAGAACATGGAGGTTTCGGATGTTAAGTAGCTTGCTGAAGATGACAGGAGCTGGTATAGTAGGTGGGGAAGGCGGGATTCACACCCGGCTCAGGATGGCTCACTCTCTTCACTGCCCTGCTAGATTTATGAAGTGGAACTTCATTTATGGCCAGGCTTTTGTTCTGAATCCCTGTGTATTCTTTTGTTCTTCAAACAGGCTCACAGCCTAAGGCCTTTGCCACGAAGCCTACAATATATTGCTTTAGCACTTAACACCTTTCTGGGCACTTCCACATCAACAGCCCTGTTTGAAAAAGGCATAGTAGGAGCTCGATGAAAACTTTTTGAAAGATCTTTCTGATCCTTTAGGCAGGATGTTTCCTCTCAGGTTGAGGGATCAGGAAACTAAGGCTCAGAGATTAAAATGATTTGTCCAGGGGCACACTTGCTAGTTGTGTATCAGCTCAGTAATGTTGCTTACTTTGTTACCTTCATCTTTCCTTTAACAACTGCAGTTGATCTTTAAATAACAGAAGTTTGAATTGCATGGATCCACTTATATACATTAAAAATATATATAGTACAGTGCTATAAATAAATGTTTTCTTTCCCTTATGATTTTCCATTCAATTTTTTAAAAAAAATTTTATTATTTGATAGACACAGCGAGGGAGGGAACACAAGCAGGGGGAGTGGGAGAGAGAGAAGCCCGCTTCCTGCTGAGCAGGGAGCTGGCTGTGGGGCTCCATCCCAGGACCCTAGGATCATGACCTGAGCCAAAGGCAGATGCTTAACAACTGAGCCACCTGAGCACCCCTCCCTTACGATTTTCTTGATAACATTTTCTTCTCTAGTTGACTTTATTATAGGAATACAGTATGTTAATATATAAAACATACAAATATATGTTAATTGACTATCTGTGTTATTGGTAAGGCTTCCAGTCAACAGTAGGCTATTGGTAGTTAAATTGGAGGGGGGAATAAAAAGTTATATGCTGATTTTTGATGGTGTGGGAGCAAGTGTGCCTAACCTTTGTGTTGTTCAAGATTCAACTGTATTTGATTACTTATTGATTACCTAATATGTGCTGGTGACCAGCACTAAACAAAAGAGACAAAAGTCCCTGCCCTCTTGGAGCTTGTATTGTTATGTTAGGTTTCCTCCCTGACCTTAGGGCTGTGCCTGCTGAAATAGTTTTTTAAGGTCTAAGAAATTTAGTCTTAAAATTTTTTAGGTAGCTGATTTCAGGAAATATTTCTAAATTACATATTTTTCTTTTCAATTTTTCTAGGTTCACACTTTAACTTTCAACTTTTGTATTTTCTACTTCCAAACCAAAAGCTTTGATTCCTCTAAGGTGTACATATAGTGACTCACTGTGTGTGTTTTAGTAAAAACAATCAGATACTCAAAGTGTTGTAGTCTGACTCTTGTCATTGATTTTAACCATCATCCAGTCTGTTTTTATCGTGTAAATCTGACAGTGGCCTTTGGCCAAAAGCCATCCTATTCTGATCATACTTATGAATATTAACATGGTTTATTTCTATGTCTCTTCACTATTCAAAGTTTAATTGTGTATTCTTCCCTTACACAGATACCTGTATTTCAAAAGATGTCCTTGACAGTGTAAGAGGGTTTCTTTATCTTCAGACTAATAGATTTCTAGGAGTTTAACATCTTGGAAAATAGTTGTAAAATTCCTCTGTTGTAGCCAAGCCCTGTTCAGACCCACAGAGTTGTGTTTTGTTTCTGTTAGTTCTTCCTCATTCAGGAAGTATCAGATATACTTGTCTCCTGTATGAGACTTTGTAAATCAAAGAATTGTGAGACCCCACAAAATTTCCCTGCCCCCCCTTTTAATGAAAAGTAACATCTACAAGACCAGGAAAGCAGTCCTCTGATCATAGAAAGAAAAGCAATTTTTTTCAAAAACTTGAAATTTTGTAAGTAAATTAGTGTGGAAGAATTCACTGCTATTATCAAAGAGCTTTTGATTACTCACTCTTATTCTTCCCATTTTCTGAGCTTCTTTGCTTTGGGAATGGGACCCAGTGAATCTTATTATTTTTAAAGGGTATCGTGCGATTCCTTCTGGTCAGTTTTTTTAGCATTAAAGATTTTCTTTTTGTATCTGTAACAAGAAACTTAAATTGATTTCTTGGAGTTATCCAGCATATTTATAAACTGATCTTGCTCTTTCCTACCTGTTCTTAAAATAAATAGAGAGCATCTTGCTTGCTTTATGTGGAAAGAGATGTTATTTGAGGGAAGCTTTTGCACAGTCTGTAGCAGCAAAAAACTTCTCATCCTGAATGAGGACAGGTGTCATTTCATATAAAGTGGATCAGCAATTTTAGATTTAAGTACTGAGAACGGTGTCTAGCATGTCTTTTAAGTGCTTTATGGGTGTTTTTACATTTTTATCATTAGAGTATCAGTTTTTTGAGAGCAGAGATTTTGTTATTGAATCAGCATATAAAAACATCATAGTTAATGTGTATTATCTAGAAATTCTGTTACTGATCCTGTTTTCCTTAAGAGTTTAATCTCTAGGCTAGCGCCACAAATCAGTACCATTTTATTGTCCTGTCCAGTAATACTGGAGGTCAGTTTGAAAATTAAGTACTCTCTGATTTCAATATAGTGTGGCTTGCAGTAGAGAAGGTTAATGGAAAAAGCAAACTCTCCTTTACTATAGGTTTTCATATAATCCTAGTTCTAGAAAAACCTTGGTAATTTTTGGCTGACTCTCAAATCTTAGAAGAGGCTCAGAACAACCCTATGACTTTTGAGTTCAAGTTATAATATGTAATCTGATGGTGCATTTTAAAATCCTTTGTGAGTTATAAAAGGATTTATGCTGTAGTCTTTGCTAAAGAGCTGGGGGCTGGTGGAACCTATAGCTCTTTTCCTGATCTGAAAAGCTTTGAGTATGTGTCCCTTTCCTGATTTGGGCCAGGCTTTTTTTTTTTAGATTTTATTTATTTATTTGATAGAGAGATCTCAAGTAGGCAGAGAGGCAGGCAGAGAGAGAGGGGGGAAGTAGGCTCCCTGCTGAGCAGAGAGCAGTGCCGCTCAAAGGCAGAGGCTTAACCCACTGAGCCACCCCGGTGCCCCTGGAGCAGACTTCTTTTTTTTTTTTTAATATTTTATTTATTTATTTGACAGAGAGAGATCACAAGTAGGCAGAGAGGCAGGCAGAGAGAGGGGGAAGCAGGCTCACTGCTGAGCAGAGAGCCCGATGTGGGGCTCGATCTCAGGACCCTGAGATCGTGACCTGAGCTGACCTGAGCTGAAGGCAGAGGCTTAACCCACTGAGCCACCCAGGCGCCCCATGGAGCAGACTTCTTAATGCTTTAGAGCATGGAGTCCATCTGGTCCATTTTCATTCCTCCGTGGCAGTAGCATATAATAGCATGCTTCCAGGAATACTCAGAGAGGCCCCAGACATGTTGTTAGCAAATACTGCTGATGAACCAATAGTGCTGTGCTTTGTCCAGGTGAAAAAGAGTATTGGAGAGTTTTTCCCATTTATGAAGCAGGAGAGATGAGACTAGCTCCTTCCCTCTACAGGACCTTTGCACATGCTAATCCTTTACTGTTTTCTCCCCACCTCCCTGGATATCCATTATATCTCAGCTCAGTATTACTTCGCTCTTGAGTCCTGCACTAGGTGACACTCTTCTTATTATATCTCTCTCTTTTTCCATCATGGCCTTTTAAGCTCTGTATAATTACCCCTTTATGTGCATTGTTGTTTGATTCCACTGTAGACTGTGAGCTCCATGTAAGCAGGGACCATATTGTTCCTTTTCTTTATTGTGGCCTCCTAATATAGGTCAGTTTCTGGCAATGAAGAACTGCTCAAAATAATGAATTTCCCAAATGTGACATTTGAAACTCTGATTCTGAGCTGAAGCAAAGTGTTAATTAGCATGTAGTTAATTTCACATTGCTCTTTTGATGCAGGGCAGGGTATCTGTTCACATAATTAAAATAATTGATTATATTAAATTTTTAAAACCTGAGAGTATAAGGATTTATTCTTTGACTCTTGTTAACATTGTCCCTGTCAAAATAGCTAAGTCGAAATTGTCATATCAAAATTCATACTTGTATCCTCTTCCTGGCCTCCAGAAGATGACATTGTGACAGGATTGATTTTAGATTGCTTTTATGTTTTCATTTGTGCCATCTCCCACTTTGATCGTAAGGTCCTGTGGGAATACTGGCCTGCAGCCTTGGAGGTTACCCATACTCATCTCCTTTTCCCCGCCCCCTTTGTACTTCTGCCATGTACTGCTTGGGATTGTGCACTTCCCAATGTAGAGTTCTGATGAAATGTATTGAATGAACGACAGAAAACAGACCGTAATCTGTCTTAACTCGGAAACCACGAAGGGTGGTTACTCCTTAGTTGCAAAAATTATTTGATTCTACTGTTAAAAAATTTGTGAGAGGCATCTGGAGAGTTGCTAATGGAGAGTTCTGTAGGGGCGCCTGGGTAGCTCAGTGGGTTAAGCCTCTGTCTTCAGCTCAGGTCATGATCTCAGGTTTCTGGGATTGAGTCCTGCATTGGGCTCTCTGCTCAGCAGGGAGCCTGCTTCCTCCTCTCTCTCTCTCTGCCTACCTCTCTGCCTACTTGTGATCTCTCTCTGTCAAAAAAAAAAAAAAAAATAGTTCTGTGTGCGTGTTTTGCAGGGGGTGGAGGGTGGTGGTTGGTGATGAAGATGTTGGGATCAGGTACTTTAATTCTACAGGATCAAGCTGGTATCTTTATGTTGCTACCTAAGTTTTAAGGAAGAATGGCTCAAAAAATATTAGGTGAACAAAAAGCATTTTTCATTAGATTTATTCCTAGGCCTTCCCCCTTTCACTGTATTGTATGATATTTCACCATTAAAATGAGGCCAGGTTGGGGGAGGGTAATTCTAAAGGAAATGGAAATGGGAAGTAAAAGCGTGTATCTTTGGGTGTCCTATTGTTCACAGCCTCAGGAGGGAGGTTGTTGATGGAAAAGCACAGGGTCCTTATTTAAACTAGATAGGGCGCTCTATGCCAGGAAGCAAAGTCCCTGGCTTCCTTTCTTGAAGCAGTGAAAATATCATCTTCTGAGATGCTTCTCTGTCCTCTCAGTGTCCTCACCAATTTTTTTTTCCTTCTTCCTCCCAAATGCTTTTTCCTGCCCACTTATGGTTTGGGCTGCTTCCTTAATAAAAGTGTCCTCTTACTTTCTGATGCAGTTACCTCTGCAGCTGATTTATTTATTTATCCTTGTTTTTAGCCCAGCTCTAAACGGACTTTGGAAAATAGAGAAGAAAATCCAGTCTGCATTTTGGAGGACTTTGGACAGCCGAATAAATGCAGGTATATACATTTGCATATTTTTAAAGAAGGGCCAAAAGGAAAATAGCTTTTAGAAAGAATAATGAAACTGATCTTGGACTTACAGGGCTATGCGCCCTTATATCCTTTACTTTTAAAGTATCGGTATTTTAATTTTTGTTCGTTTCCAAATTTGAGTGTGCTGGTTTAAAAATCCCAAATATGGAAGTATAGGAATTCCAAAGTAAAAGGTGAGCTTCCCTTGTAATCCTTCCTAGACATTCAGCACTTTAACAGTTTATTGTATGTTTTTCCATATTATCCATGTGCATGACCAAAAGGGTCATATTATACATATTATGCTTTTTTCACTTTGCTGTATGTCCTGTATGTCTTCCTGTGTGGGTTCATGTAGCTTTATCTCACCTTTTTTAACAGCTGTATAGTAATCTTTTATGTTGATTGTTCTCGTTTTGTTTGTCTCCTGTTGAACATTGTCAGTTGTGGTTTTTCTTATTTTAAGTGGTGCCACACCTTGTACATATATAATTTGTATACTTACCTGATCATTTCCTTGGGGTGAAAGGGTATAACCCCATCTCTGAGTTCTTCCCATGCCACGCCTCTATAGGATCTCAATGACAAAGGCTTATCTTACATAAAGCAGACTGCAGCTGTTTTGTTTTCTGTGTCTATTTTTCATTGTGGCGTGGAGTTGGGAGCTCAGTGTTGGGTTTAAAAACTTTCTTCCTTGACAGTTCATCTGAACCCTCAGGGTAAGTTATGAGCTAGTCTTACAGCCTGTGTTCTGGAAGATTCTGGTTTTCAAGATGAAACAAGTAAAATTGAGTGCCTCTCAGTTGTAGCATTGAGGCATATCCGATTCGTGTCTCTCCTGTAAGTATCTCGCCTCACCAGGGCAGCTAATAAACAAGCACGAGTTTGGTGAAAAGACCTGTGGCTGTTGTCCGTACTCTTTGACTTGTCTTGTTTGGAGGAGCTTCCTTGGGCCATTCTGCAAGCGCCTATTAAATGTAAGGTTCTGTGCTAGGTACTGGGAATACCTGTGATGTCACTAGATGAGTGACATGGTCCTTGCCCTTAAGAAACTCCCAGCATATATGATTGAGAGAGACAGACATGTGCATAAGATGGTCATGACCCAGTGTGGTTAGTGCAGCGAGGTGATCTTGGGAGAGGGCATCTAACTTAGGGGATGGGATGGAGGTTCCTAAGTGCTTCTTGGAGGAGGTATTGTCCAAGCTGAGCTCTAAAGAAAATTGCAGCTTGCCATGAAGGGGATGAAGTGGGGAGGTATTCCTGTAGAGAAACCAGGATGACCAAAGGCAGGAAGGTGTGAAAAACAGGATGGGGAGGGAGCTGGAGTGACAAGAACGATGAATGGCAGCTTTGTTGGTTTCAGGTGTGAAGTCAGAGGCTAGGAGTAATGGAAGATGAGGTTGGGGGGTGGGGTGGGGAGCTAGTTGGCAGGCAATGGAGGGGCTCTGTGAGGAGTTTGAGATGGCATTTGTAGATTAATGGGAAGCCTTTGGAGGATCTGATATGTGTTACAGAAGACGTTACTTTGAAGGCCAAGTGAAGGTTGGCTTGGTAGGCAGAAGGAAAGTAGAAACGTGGGGTCAGGGAAGTTAGTTTGTAGGTGATTGGTGTCAGAGTGAGGGGAAGAAAAAATGTATAGGGTTTTCCTTTGTTCCCCTACTTTCTGCCTCGTCTAAGGCTAGTAGCTGAGGCTGGCTCTTCGATCCTTGTTACCCTCCCTTTAGAGGGGAGCAGAGGTGAATGACTTATTTACAGAGTTTCTCACCAGCAAGTTCTGACCTCTTCAAAGCAAGGCTTCCAGCCCTCATTCTCCTGTCACAAAATGCTGCCCATCCTCCTACTTGCCCGTGGAGTGACAGGGACCTGGCTCTGTTCATTAATTTTCAAGACACTTCAGTATGGCTCATGAGCCCGAATTGGTAGTCCCTTTGTGTGTGCCATCTTAGAGCCAGCCCTGGGCTAGACTCAGGGGGCATGAGGATAGAAAAGACATGGTTCATGCCCTCACTGAGCTTCCTGGTTAGTGGGAGATAGACAAAGTTAAAAGACCATTCGATCTGTGGCATGGGTCAATTCAGAAGTGAAATGATTCTGGTAGAGCTAGCTGCAGCATCAACATCCGTGGTTCCAGAATGAACCACATTTTTCAACTACTACTTGTGTGCCAATAGAGAAAACAAATTTAGGCTGTGTCTAAAATTATTCTTATTTTTGAGAACATGATCTAATCATAATTAGAATGCATAATGGATTATGTGTGTAATTAGAGTGGATCATTTCACCTCTTATATGTTCTGATGCGTTTGATTTTCAGAGAGGGAAGGTGCAGGGAGAGGTACTTAACTTGCTTGAGAGGTAGTTCTGCCTGCTTCCATTACCTTCCTGACATTCTCTTGCACCACTCGAACTTTTAGCACATAGAATGACCACACGGTCTTGTTTTTTCCTTCCACTACAGTATCTAAATATAAAAGAGGACTGCAATGCCATGGCTTTCTGTGCTAAAATGAGGAGCTCCAAGAAGACGGAGGTGAATCTGGAGGCCCCTGAGCCAGGAGTGGAAGTGCTCTTCTATCTTTCTGATAGGGAGCCCCTCCAGCTGGGCAGCGGAGAGTACACTGCGGAGGAGATCTGCATCAGGGCGGCGCAGGAATGCTGTGAGTACAGGTTGCCCGGGGTACATTTCCGCTGTCCAGCAGGTGCATCCCAGTGTCTCTGCCCCCCCCCCCCCCCCCGCCCCCGAACTCTGCTGTGTAGGTTCTGCCCTGCCTCTGCCACTTACTTGCATTTGACTGTAGGCCAGTGATTTTAATTCTGGGAGTTTGACTTTTCACTTTCTTGATCGTAAAATGCCTTGTTCTTGCTCTGTCACTCATGACTTTGGGATACCAGGGAATGATGCTTGCCAGCTGTGGAGGCTCAGTTTTTATTTCCCCTTCCTCTAGGAAACTGGAATCATATCAGCACTAAATGAATAAAAACAGGGAGTACAAAGTTATAGGCTCAGTAATGGCATCTCTCAATATCTGAATGATTGTTCAAAACTTCTTCTGAAAAGCGTGATCCTTCCTTTCGCCACTTTAATCTGCTCCCTCCCCCATGATTCTGACGTGAAGTGAGAAGTTGAGTGTCACTTTGTGGCTTGGTCAGAATGCCAGCTTGTAAAAAGGGCAGTGAGGCTGTGAACAACATGGTCTTTTTTTTTTTTTCCCCTCCATATGAACCTTGTCTTACTTAAGTTAGCCTGTTGCCCTAGGAAGGTGAGAAACCAAACTGAATAACAAAATGAAGCCCTCTTTGTTATCCTTTGAACTTGGAATCAGTCATAGCTTTTTTTCTACCTCCTTGTATATGACTAGTAAAGTTAAATCATAGAAACATAAATATACGATCTGATCTACTGGGATTGTCGTGATGGTTGTATAACTGTAAATATACTAAAATTCACTGCAATTTATACTTAAAATGGGTAGGCTTTATAATATATAAATTATATCCTAATAAAGCTATTTCTAAAAAAAAAAAAAACTATTTTATGATGATGATGTGACTAGCGATGATGGCCAGTGGTCTTATCCGTGTTTCATTTATATATCCTCTTTAGCCCTCAGGACCATTATATTGGGATAGTGGAGACATTTCAAGAAATACTTACCTAGTTTGTGATACAGCTTGTCTAGGAACCCATTTTTCTTTATATATCTATATCTATATATCTGCCTCAAATGCTTTAAATACCAGAGTTCCAATAAAAGGGGAGAGGTTGGTGCTACAGGGAAGAGTGTGTAGTAGGCCCTTACTAACTAAACACGACATTAGATAAAATCAGCTGAGCTATGTAAATTATGTGGGGGGGGGGGAAATGCATTAATCTTTTAAAGTTGTTTTGACTAGATAGCGAAGTATATAAGGAACCAGCTTTTGACATCAGCTTTAAAAGGATTTGTAATTAGCAAAACAACTAGATGTAAATTATTGCTTCTAATGTATTTTTTTAAGGTGGTTTTTTTTTCTCCTTTCCCTTGGGGTTTGGTTTATAGTGTTTATTCTGTTAGCCCAGCCATGGTGTTTGTACAGAATTGCTGGGCTGCAGTTAATGAGAGAGCAAGGGGCTTGCTGCTATAGAAGACGGGAGAGAGCCTGAGTCTGCAGGCAGATGCAGCCACTGAGTCTGCTGTAGGTCCGGGCTCAGGGCCAGTAGGTGTAGGGCACCGGCTTCCAAGCCCAGTCTGGAGAGAATGAGTGGGCTCTTTGATAACTGACTCAGGGGAGTGTTGCAAACATTTATTAATTTTAAAAGTGTATGAGTACAGAATGCCACATGTTCTTACAGCTCTGCTTATTATTATAGTAAGTGGTATTTAGAGGCAGTATTGTTTTCTTCTCTGTTGTCCATTAAAGATATGGTCTCTTTCTGTTCTTTCAGCTCTCATTATTTTACTTCCTCATTACCTCTGTCTTGGTTTGAATCGTAACTCTGCATTTTATTAGCCTAGTAGCCTTGAATTAGGCTAAATCTCGGGAGGCCACACAGTTCCTTCACCTGTAAAATGGCAAAGACATTAATTACCTCATCAAGTGTCAAGAGGATTAAAAGATAATCAGTGTACAGTGTGTTAGCCTGATGCCTGACACTTAACTCTCAGTAAAAGTTAGTGTTGTTGTTACCATTATTCAGTACTTTCGTATAAAAAGCTATCTTTGATCTTCCTATTTAGAAGTATGAATAGTATTAAAGTCAGACCTGTGGTAGAATACATATTGTTGATTACAAATTACGCTTCAGTATGTACGTGTCAGGGCACATTCAAATCTGCATACGTGTGAGGAGAGGCTGGGTTTCCAGGCTGGTTCAGAAGGGCCAATTCATGAATGAACAACTATAGTATACCTAAAACATAGTCTTAACAATACTGGATCTAGAACTCGTTTGCTTTTGTTCCCAAAGAAAAATGCTCTTTGAAGTTTACCCCCATCTTCTCTGTTGTAAGGGACTTCTGAGGGATGAGTCCAGATACCTTGAGCAGAAGGAATTGAGGGTTTCCAGTGAGGGGGCATCAGGATGCCAAGGCATTTGTTGCATCTTCACGCAGTGTGTGCGCTGGAGAGAGTTGGTGGCTAAATGGACTGGCAGGGGCGGCAAGGGTCCCTGTCAGTGTCTGTCTCGCTTCAGAGGTCGGATTTGGGAAGTGCCGATTACCTTGTATTTCCATATATTTTTCGGTTAAGTTGACTGTATCTTAGCTCGAGGCCTGGTCATGCATGAAAATATCAGTCATAATTGAGTATGTGCAATCACCACCTTCTTCCCTTCCCCCATGCTTTTAGATCACAAGTCTGTGTAATTTTAATTATGGGCTCAGAAGTAAGTGGAAAGGTGCTTTCCTGGCCTGGGGATCTCCTTTGTCTTTTTAACCCTTCCTGTATCAAAGGAGGCAGTTGGTGGTGGGGGGAGGCAAGGGAGCACTCACTATAGGACCACTTTTGTTAAGCATATATCTTCTTATTAGTTGGCTACTAATAAAAAATATTTATGATAACTATACAGAGTACTTAAGAAGTGTATTTATTATTAATAGTAATAGATTTTTATCACTGACAAAAATCAATTTGGTTATTTATTCTAACTCATGATTTCATGTACTACTGCCAGGAACTTCTTTGCATGTTTAATGCATAATCGGAGTGTCTTAGAATTGGTAAAACATTTCTGTACGAGACAGATTGGGGATTTCCCGAACTCCAAGAATGTTTCTGGGATTAGCAAGGTGCCTGCCCATCAGATGGGATCTGGAAATGTGGGCTGGCATATTTTTTCTTTTAGGCATGATTTGTTAAGACTGTCATAGACACCGGGATGAGAAATACCATTAGACTTTTATTTTCAAATGGGTTTAATCTGGTTTGCCAGGAGCTATAGTGCATATTCCTGGGGAGCCATGGTTCTAAATTATCATGATTAAAACTGCCTGATTAAACATGGTTGGAAGTCATATTTGCCCTGAAAGGATAAAAATGTGACCTAGATTCTTCAGATAGAGTTCCTTGTCTTTTCTTACATCCTGCTTCAGGAACAAATGGCCTACTGTATCTGTCTTTAATTTTCTGATATGTTCTTTACCTATGCCCAGGTATCTCTCCACTGTGTCACAACCTCTTTGCCCTGTATGACGAGAACAGCAAGCTCTGGTATGCCCCGAATCGCGCCATCACTGTTGACGACAAGACATCCCTCCGGCTCCACTACCGGATGAGGTATGGGGGCCCGCCTGGCTGCCTCTTGTGGGGGTGTGACAGTCAGCCCGGAGCCCTGAGTCACTTACTGGGAAGATTTGTAGTCATTTTGTAATTGGTGAGTTTTGTATTTGCTTGGTCTGAGAAAGGACTTTTTCAGTATTTGAGATACAATTCAAGATGAATTCGATCACCACCGCCTGCCACATTTTAGAAAAGACATCATTATGATGCAGAGGGTATTTTGAATAGAATTAGTATCCTACAGCAGAGTTTTTCAAGCAGTGAGTCCTGTTTATTTAATTTAGTGAGTTGTGACCAGAATTTGTCTTAAAAAAAAAAAAAAACCACAAAAAAACGAACAGGCAAGAATAGGTAATACCGGCGCACACACATATCCTAAGAGTACTGTTTTTTCACAACTTCTGTTTGAGATATGCAGGTGTATGTACCAGGTCATGATACAATAAATGATTTCTTCTTAAAAGTTCCAGCAAAAAAGTGTGAGAAACACCACTTGAAGGGGTTCCCTAGAAATCCTAGGTTGGTCTTGCTCTCAAGGGGTAGATGTTATGATCCACTCCCTGAGGATTTTTATCTAGTGGGTGGGACCCAAGTTTTTCTTCTGATGAGTAAAGTATTTGCCTTGTCTCCTATATCTTAGACTTTCTTAGATGTCACGTAGTCTCCCAGGGTGGCATAGACAGTCAGTACTTCACTGTAGGGTGGTGAGTTTATAAGCCCATTTGCGCTATACCCAGAATTGAAAATAGGTTAGATACTAGTTAAGCACAAGTGAATGTGTAGCTAAGTAGCAAAAGAGCTTATAAAAAGGGTGAATTGTTTTTGAAAAGCATCTTAATTTACATAGACATGATGAAATCCGTGGATTCCCTCAGGTGCTAATGGAATGTAGGAACCCGCCGGAAAAGCCCTGGGGGATCTGGGAAGCTCTCCCCAATATCTTAGCTGCTGTTTCCTTTGGGAAGGTGTTAGAGTTGTTCACATTCCAGACCGGCCTAGGTGCTTTTCCCAGAGACAGTTGAACCAGACCTTTCTTTGGTAATCATCCTAGGGCTGACTTTTTTTTTTTTTTTTTTTCCCCTTTCTGTTCTCACCCAGGGTCTCACTTTAAGGGAAAAGGTGTGTAGCATGTGAGATTTCACGCCCCAGATTTAGGGAGACATTCACTCCACCCAGCTGAGTCTTCTGACTATATTTGGATTTGTTTTTCAAAGTGTAATCTTGCTTTCTGTGGCCTCGGGGGTTGGCTCTGTGATCCAGCATTAAAATGTATCTTTGCAGCTGGCAGTCCAGGAAGGGGGCATGTCACTGAGTTCTAGTCTTTCCTTGTAGATCTCTCCACTTGGCTCAGAATCTAGAATGGTAAAATTGGGGACTTGGATGAGACCTGAGTTTACCTAATTCAACAACTGCAGTTGTTTAGGGGAGAACTGTGTCCCAAATGGAGAAGTGAGTTACCCAGAGTCACACACCTAGTGAATCCTCTTGTCAGCCCCAGAGCCCTCCTTGAGACATTGGTCTTTGTTGAGTGTGTGTGTCCCTCACTCACCATTAAAAGCTAGTTATCTTTGCCTCCTCCTTGTTTGGTTAGCTGCCAGGAAGTGCTGGGCTACTTCATTTTTTGGCACCTTGACTTTGTACCTGACATTGCGCTTCAACAGGATATTGCTTTGTTACCACAGGCTCTTTGAACTTGGAAAAAAGATCCCACCCAAAGCTAAAACATTTGCATTACAACAAACTACAAAAACTTTGAAACCTCATAATCTCACCACTAAAGAAGGTGTAATACAAAACAAATGTTAGTGACTATTTTAGTGGAATTCCAGCTCTATTTTGGGAAATACTCTGTGCCTCAATTTTAATTTTCTGTTTTTAGATAATGCTTTTAATAGTTTTTTTTAACAATATATCTTAATATAAGCCTATGTTTTATTCCTTTTTAAGAAAAAAAATATTTTCTTGTACTTTCACTATCCATTAGTAAAAATTCTATAGAAACCTAAGGAGAATTTGTTGTGTATAATATCTGTATGTAAACTTAGAATATGCAGTCATTTGTAATGTAGTTTTCTCAAAAACTTGCAAGGAAGGCGTATCTCCTTGATAGGTCTATCTTTTTATCTCTCTCTCCCTCCCTCTTCCTTCCTGTGTTGTTCTTCCGCGCCATTTTGAAAAGGAATCTACGCAGCTGTTATACTATATTTATTTATGCCATTCTTTATTTTTTTTTCCATTAGCATGTTCTAATACTGGGAATTTGTGTGTGGCCCAAGTTTGATGAACATCTTGATAATTAATTTTTTTAAAGATTTTATTTATGTATTTGACAGAGATCATAAGTAGGCAGAGAGGCTGGCAGAGTCAGGGGAAGAGGCTCCCTGCTGAGCAGAGAGCCTGATGTGGGACCACATCCCAGGACCCTGAGATCATGACCTGAGCTGAAGGCAGAGCCTTAACCCACTGAGCCACCCAGGCGCCCCAATAATTAATTTTGAAAAGGAGTGTAGAGCATCTCTTCATGTGTCTGTTGGCTGTCTGTATGTCGTCTTCGAAAAATGTTCATGTCTTCTGCCCAGTTTTTAATTGGATTATTTATTATGTGGTTTTGAGTTGTAGAAGTTCTTTATTTTGGATATTAGTCCCTTATTGGCTATGTCATTTGCAGTTATCTTCTCCCATTTGTTAGGTTGTGTTTTTGTTTTGTTGAGGGTTTTCCTTGTCTGTGCAAAAGCTTTTTGTTTTGGTGTCATCTCAGTAGTTCAATTTGTTTTTGTTTCCCTTGCCTCAGGAGACCTATCTAGAAAAAACGTTCAGAGGCTGATGTCAAAGAGATGACTGCTTGTGTTTTCTTCTAGGAATGTTACAGAATTGTTGAATCATTATATTGTACACCTGAAACTAATATAACACTGTATGTTAATTACATTTGAATTTAAAACAAAGTATAGAAGTTTCTCTTTTCAAGGTACCTTCTGGTTTTGTCCTACTAGGACAGAATTAGGAAGGTGTTGATTTTGGTAGTTACTGATTTAAAGGTTTTTGTTTTTTGTTTCGTCATCTTATTAAATAGAAGGCTGTCAGCCTTTGGCCATGGGCAATTTCTAGAGACCCAGCCTTGCTTTAGGCTCTGCTTAGCCATTACTGAGGTAGCAAAGCTGCCCATTAGTTTGATTCCCTCAGTCTTGTCTGAACAGCTTGCCAAAAGATTTCCAAATCAAAGCTGGTCCCACAGGGCTCAGACAACAACCTCAAAGAATTGATTGAAAATGATGTTCTGCCCAAAGAGGGTAGGTTGGGCTGTTGTCTTTACCAGGTCTGAGGACTCTTTCTCATAGAGACTGAGTGGGATATGGCAGAAGAGGACCGTGCCTTGGACTGGTTCAAAGAGAAGCTGTCCTCCGTGCTTCTCTTTTGAACAACCTCCTCCATCCCAGAGATCCTTTTACCCCTTCTCCCAGGTGCCTTTCCATATTGCACACAACTCTTGTTTTCTCATCACCACCGTCTTCCACTGCCAAACAGAATTTACCTGTCTGCATGCCTTCTTTGCAAGCTGTGCTTTGAATGTTTGCATAAGGAGTGCCTGGCACGGGGTAAATGTTCAGACTTTCTTCGCTACTATTCTCCATCGTCCTGTTTAGACCCATTCACCTGTCTCCTTCCGAGCAGATCCCTAGAACTCCTAGCAGATGTCTGCTTATTATGTGAATGCCAAAAACTTTGGTTTGGACTTGACTTGGTAGCCAGAGGAGCTGGCTGTGTTCTCATGGATTTTTTTTTTTTTCTCCCCCAGTCTCAGCTTCCTGTATTTACTCAGTTGGTAGCACCCGTTCACCTCTTACTTTCTGCTTACCTGAGATCACTGATCCTCGTTGAGTCCTCTCGTCCTGGGCTCTGTCCTGCTCTTGAAGAGTAGACTCCTCAGTCTGGCGAGAGCATAAATGCCAGCCTCTTCCTCAGCTGATAGCCTCACGCCTCTGCCTTTACCAGGGCCTGATCACCTCGCATAGGAGGGTGAGAGGACAATCCCACAGCTGTGGTTCATGCCACACACGGGCCCCATGGATATATGGTTCTTTCTGTGTGTGAGTGAGAGACACCAAAACCCACTGTCAGATTCTCAGTCACTTTCATAAATTATAGGGAAGATGGGCTATATAGAATCCAGGAAAGTTTTAAAATGTTAATTTTACTTTTATAGTAACTTCCTTATCCACCCTTCCCTTTCCATGTTAATTGCGGCTTCTCGAACTAGTCTGTTCATTTGTCGTTTATTCTTCCAACAATCATGTATTAAGTGTCTGTTGTATGTTGGGGGGTTCAGTGCTGAGCACGATAGCTGAGGCCTCTGCCCCCACAGAGCTCAACATTATCCAGACTATTGCCATAGGCATCTGCTTGTCTGTGGATATCCTGCCTCACATGAGCTCGCCCTGCAGTCTTCTCTGCCAGCTGTGTACCATCCCGGCTCTAAAGCCTGGCATTTATTTATACTGGTCCCAACTTCTCTTCCCAGCCTTTGCCTCCCTTCCCTGCCACTTCCCCTGGCAGTGGAGGGCAGATTTTCCCTCCTTTGACACCTCATCAAAGCCTTTCTTCTGTCCAGGGACAACTTATCTATTAGGCACAGTGCCTAGGGCTCATAATATTGTTAAGGACTCACAAAAGTGCTTTAATTTCTTTTAAAATCAGAGAAAAAAATGAATGTAATGTAGCCTGGATTATATTAATCTTTATATCAACACAGATATGAAATATAACTTTAATATTTTTTTATGAAGGAAAAACTGTGGGCTCCATGAAAGTCACAATGTTGTCATCCTACTTATGAGACATGCCCCTTTTATGTTACTTCATTGCTATTGTTGGATTTGACTGATTGCCATATATACACACATAGACAAGGAACTCCAGAGCACTAGGGACTATGCCCTTTGAATCCCAGCCTGGCACAGGGCCTGGTGTGTGTAAGCTTTGCAAATATAGCTCAGTGACAGATGTCTGAGTTTAGTGGTAGCGCTTTTTTGGGAGGAAATTTTATTTGTTGCTTCTTCCTACCATAGTTGTTTTTGGTCAGCACCTGGGCATGTCAAGGGAGAAAGACCTGGGTACCAGCTGAGTCTCTAGCCTAGAGATGGGCTGCAGCAGCTTGGCTTAGTTAATTTCACACATCTCAGAGCTTGCTGTGTTTCTCTCATAGGTGGCAGAGGCAAGCGGTAGTTAAGAGAACAGGCTTGTGAGGCGCCTGGGTGGCTCAATGGGTTAAAGCCACTGCCTTCGGCTCAGGTCATGATCCTAGGGTTCTGGGATTGAGCCCCACATCAGGCTCTCTGCTCAGCAGGGAGCCTGCTTCCCTTCCTCTCTCTCTGCCTGCCTCTCTGCCTACTTGTGATCTCTGTCTGTCAAATACATACATACATACATACATAAATACATAAATAAATTTAAAAAAAAAAAAGAACAGGCTTGTTGTCAGGTCACCTAGCTTCTTGGAACCTCAGTTTTCCTCGTCTGTAACATAGAAACAGCAGAATCTACCTTGTGCAGTTGCTGTAAGGATGAAATGGCATAAAGTGCTTATTAACTTCACACCACTGGAAACTGATGGTTGTAGTGGTGCTCATGTATTTCTTCTACTTTAACTTTATTACTTGTAAGATAAACTATCAATTTAATAACAGCGGTCTGGGAAATAGGAGCCACTGCCATATTAACTGTACATCTTGATTATACAAGGAAACTTAAAAAATGTTTGAACAGAAGTGTTGAAATGGGCATAAAATTGGTCTTGGATTCAAGGCAGGATGGCATTATTAAAGGTGAAGGGAGTGGCTGGGCCAATTTCTGGTTCTAGTCAGCTGTATTTTCCTATTTAGGAAGATGTAGTGGCAAGTCACTTTATCTTCCTGAGTCATAGACAGGTTCTGGCAGGATGCTCTTCACAGTGTTTGTAAGAGTGAAAAGAAAAAGGACTTTATAACCAGTGAAGTGCTCCACAGCTGAAAGGTCGGTCTGTCTGCTTGCTTTTCAGGCAAGTTTAGCCTCCAGCACCAAGCACTGTGGGTACAATCAGGACACCCCTCCCATGCGTTCTGAGGTCCCCTTTCCCAAAATTGACATTTATTTTCCTGCCTTCCAGGTTCTATTTCACCAACTGGCATGGGACCAATGATAATGAGCAGTCTGTATGGCGACATTCTCCAAAGAAGCAGAAAAATGGCTATGAGAAAAAAAAAGTCCCAGATGCAACCCCTCTCCTTGATGCCAGTTCTTTGGAATATCTGTTTGCTCAGGTAAGAAGTTTGGGCCCAGGAGAACCTGGAGTTCCCACGGTGGGTCAGGCATCACAGGGTTCACATTCCCTTGGGCAGCTGACCTGGTTGGGAGCAAGGATGTGGGGCTTGCTCTGTAGGCAGGCCTTGCTGTCCTTGGACTCAGCCTGAGATGAGGTGGAAAAAGGCAGCAAATTCAGTGCCTGGGGGCTGGTTGTCCCACTTGTGGGTTTTTGAGGCTTTACTCTACCCTATTCCTCTCTTTTCCCCTCATCTCCTATCATTTTCCTTCTCACCTGTGGTGCCTCCTGTGGAGCTGCAGAGGGATGCCGTGAGCGAGGGAGGGTGTAGTTCAGTGGGGCGAAGGTGGGGACATCTCAGTATGTAGTAACGTTAGGGGAGGAAGGAGGTGGCTGCCCTGAGTCACAGCAATAGTAGGGTTGGAAGATTCAAAGCTAGACAAAAAAAGAGAAGTTAGAGTCACCTAAATTATATTACCCTATCTGAGATAACAAATATTTTGGTGATATGCTTCCTGATTTTGCCATATACGTCTTTATTATGTACTGTGTAGTTTTTTAAAATACCATTTTATTAACTGCTTTCTTATCCATCCTCTTGATGATATTTCAGATGTCAATTAGAAATATAGATCTTTGTCTTAATGACTTCCTAATCACTCAGTCATTCAGCAGATACTTACTGCTGGGTGTCTGTGTACTCCTCACTGCGGTACTTTGAGTACTGTGTGGAACAAGGCACACATGGTCTCTGCAAGCAGGAGACGTGAAACCAAGTTGGACAAACAGAAAACAAATAAGCAAATGAAATGATACATAAGTAATACATAAGAATTGTGAAAAGTGCCACAAAGGAAAAAGCTTTTGTGATAGGGAATATGGGGAGGGGGTTGGAGTGGGAAGATCTAATTTGAAGATCGGAGAAGGTCTCTAAGGAGGTGGCACTTGTGCTGAATCTGGAAGAACAAGGAGTCTGCAGTTCTCAGGAAGGAGAGGGGAGAGTATTTCTTGCCTGGAGTTTTTCAGCAGCAGCACTACTGACATTTTGGGCTGGATAATTTTGTTGCTGTGAGGGACTGCCCTATGCACTGTAGCATAATTACCCACACCCCTGGCCTCCAGTCATTAGATGTCATCCCCCACCAGGTGTGACAACCAAAAATATCTCCAGACACTGCCAGATATCCCCTGCAGGGCAAAATCTCCCTGATTGGAAGAGTCTGATAGGGAAGGAACAGAATGTGGGAAGGCTCTGAGGGAGGCAGGCTGGAGTTGAGAGGAGAGTGAGCGTGGCTGCAGGAGAGGAGAGAGACTAGGAAGACTGACAACGAGCCGATCGTGTGAGAGCAAGATGCTGGTTTGGCCTCGTGTGGTGGAAGGAGGGTTGGAGAAAAATGGGTCGAGCTGCAGTTCTGGAGATAGACTCGATAGGACTTGTTGATGGGTTGGCTGTGGAAAGGGGGAGAATGTGAAGTAACAAAGATGATTTGGGGCAGTGTTTGATAAAGAATGGAGTCCTTGCCTACATTGGGAAGACGGAGAGCAGCAGGTTAGAGAAGGGGTGGGAATTAGGCATTCTCTTTTGGAGATGCCTCTGGAGATTGCAGGTGGGAAGTGAGTATGGGGCTGTAATCCAGAGGGAGAGGCCTCATTTATTTAACTCTTCACCTCTTTGTGGACGTTTTGGTTTTTCTGAAGTTTTCCCTATTATGCTATCATCGTTATAGTAACAGTTTGTTGTGGACAGCCTCCACGTGTATTTGTACATGTGTCGTATTATTTCTTTAAGATACACTTTCACATGTGACTTTTGTGTCCCAGTTATATTCTGTTGTACAGCTTTAGTTTCTGGTTGCATTTGATTCCCATTCCATACATACCTTAGGATTGGCCTTAGAGACAACAGAAATGCACAGCTCCGGGCAGGTAGTGTGTGGAAAAAATAAAACAAACTGGCCATTTTCAGATGGATCGTTTTTTTTGTTCAATCTCCCAGTTTTATATATTCAAGGGAAGAGCATGCCATACTTCCAAGAATAAGTACTGCATTAGAATCTGACCTTCGAGAGGTTCAGGAATGAGTTAGTTAAGGTAGTTATATGGTGATGTTTACAGAAAATCACAGCCAAACAAAATAGTTTCAGATTTTGTTCTGCTCCTCACACACTGCTGGCAGAGACAATTGTTGTTGGCCCTTAGTTTATGGAAGTGAACAGTGTCCTTTTCGTACGTGAGAGAAACAAGCAGTCCTGTCTTGGAAAGAAGAGGAACTGCAGCAGTGAGAAGCCTCTGTCCAGAAACCACTGAACTGAAGTCCCTTCAGGGAAAGTGAGTCTCTTACTTCTGTACAAACACTGCCCCTAGACTTCACGTCTGCCTCTGTTCCAGCTAGAGAAAGGCCAAAGAGTTCCACGCACTTGGGGTTAGTAAGGATTGAGTGTGGCTGTAGCGCAGTGTTGAAGATCCAGAGCGCTGGGGTCACATCAGGTTTGACTGTCCCCTACAGCTTTCTGGATCCCTGGCTCCCACGGCACTCTGTCTTTCCACTTGACTTTGTCTCTGGTAGCTGCCTCGTGCTCTCTATTACTGTTTATTCTTTCTTCTCAGCACAGAGTCTCCCTGAGGTCAGGAATGCAGTCTGGCTTACTGCTCTGTATCTCCCTGGCACCTAGAATGACATCTGGCCCATAATTGGTTCTCGGTAATCAGTAATTACCAAATGAGTGAGTGAAGGGATTTAACCCTTGAGTACCTTAGATTCCTCTGCCGTTAGGTAGAGCTGATGATGTCAACATCCACCTCATAGGGCTGTTGCGAAGATTAAGTGAAACAGTAAATAAAAAGAAACCTAGCACAGTGTCAGGCACTGAGGTTAGGTTTCAAGAAAGGGGAGCTAGCACCGACATCATCGTCATTACTCTGTACAAGTCAAGTGGCAGGTACTGATTTTTAGTTTTCTTTTTTGTTTTTGAAGCCCTCACTGGCTCTTGGGATGTTGTGTCCCTCCACCAGGGAGGGGGGCATATTTTGGTGAGACATTTCACTACTAGAACTTAAACAACAGGTGCTGATAAACTTAGGTGTGGTAATGATGCACTGTAAAATGTGGATTCCTTCCCCTTTCTCTAAGTCTACCTCAGAACGGGGTGTGGTACCTTGCCTGTCATACACCCAGTTCCCAGGCTAGGATATCTCAGCATATGTTTGCAGGACCAGAGAGCCAACCCCAGCCAGCTGTCACCCTCCCTTACCCAGGTGGTATCTGAGCCCAGTCCGTGCTGCTGGCCGCCATCATTTCTAGATAAGCCCTCAGAAGGGGCCTCACGTGTTTATGCTATTCAGCAACAGCTAATACACTGCTTAGTAAATATTTGTTAAACAAATGAATGAACCTGGGGAGAACATTTCCTGAGCCCCTCCATACCCATCTGTTGAGAAGGAGCTTTGGTGCCAGAGAAACTGTAGACCTTGTTAGTCTCATTGCTGTCCTGCTTTTCTGGGAGGCACCTCCCTGTGTGGGGAACCTTCCTTTCAAGAACAGAGACGGGGTGGACTATTGAAACTTCAGTGGTGGTTCATTTCTTCTCATCTCTGCTCCAAAGGGACAGTATGATTTGGTCAAATGTCTGGCTCCCATTCGAGACCCCAAGACCGAGCAAGATGGGCACGATATTGAGAATGAGTGTCTGGGAATGGCTGTCCTGGCCATCTCCCACTATGCCATGATGAAGAAGATGCAGTTGCCAGAACTGCCCAAGGACATCAGGTAAATCTTCCTGCTGGCTAAAGAATTGATCGTGGGGACGGTGCTATTTTTATATGTCCTCACCCAGCTCCGTGTAACTGCTGCTAGTTTTTGGCTGACCGCTTCTCTCTGCAGAGCCCAAATCTGGTTTAGAACATTTATAAAAGGCAGCACGGTTATAATGATAATAGTGACCTGATACTGAATGTTGGCTGACTTGGGTGAATGCTCTGGGCTAGGGATGCCAATCAGATGGGTGGGCTACGTGCCTACCTCGTGTGCCTCTGCCCATGGTGGGCATTGCCTTTATCCCTACCCTTTTCCATTTGTGCAGGACCATGTTAACATCCTTCTCAGTATGTTCTACAGGCAGCCTGAACTAGAGTTCGCCCGAGAGCCATGAGGCTGATGCGAATGATGTTACCACAAGAAAACTGTATTTACTTAAAAATGTCATTCATGATCAAGTCTTTATGAAGACATGTTCAATCTGTGTAATTTCTACCCATCTATAAAATGTGTTTGTATTTACTAAGGAGTGTCTCATTGCGAAGAGCAAGTTATTTAGAGCTGTATTGTTTGTGATAGGCGGCATGTGCTTTCTCAGAAGTTTCCTCCATGTATCTCTTGTCCCGGGGCAGAGTCTGGCAGGGAGTGAGCACAAAGTGGGGGCTGTTCCTCAGTGAGCTGGGGCTGGATTCGTACTCTGCTTCTGCCTTCTCATTTTTTTCTGTGGCTTTTGCTTTGGGCACCTCCTCTGTCCTTTGTCATGAGACTGAGGTGAAAAATGACACCTCCCCTTTAATCTTCCTCTCTGTTACCTTAATCTAAAATGTTACAGTTTTGGGCGCCGGGGTGGCTCAGTTGGTTAAGCAACTGTCATGATCCTCAGGTCATGATCCCCTAGTACTGGGATCGAGTTCCGCATTGGGCTCCCTGCTCACAGGGAGTCTGCTTCTCCCTCTGATCTTGTCCTTTCTTGTGCTCTCTCTCATTGTCTTTCTCTCAAATAAATAAATAAAATCTTTAAAAATAAATAAAATAAAATGTTACAGTGTTTGTGGGGTTAAATTCCAAACTTTGCTGTTTCCCACTGTTAGAGAGCATTTGTACATCAGGGACTGCCCAGTGCCAGATGCCATCTCAGGCCTGGCAGTGATAGGCAGACCAGTCTCCCCACTTGTCTGGTCCCCCATTTGTCCTTTCCTTCATGGGTGTTCATACTCTTCTTGTTGAGACTGTTAGTCATAGATACTCTCCTATCAGCAGGAGCGTAAGTACCTGATCCTTCAGCTTCCTTGTCAATCTGCTACCACATCTGGGACACTTCCATATGGCAGACCCGAAGTCATTTGTATTTAGATTTTGTGTGTTTTCCCCTTTCTTACAAAAGCAGCATGTGATCTTCTAGAGAAAGTATAAAACAGACCTGAAAGTAGAATATACAGAATATGTATAATCACTCTTGACACCTTTCAAACCACTGTCTAACTGAGGCTGAGTCTTAGTAACAGTGTATATGGGCACCAGCGAGCGCAGGAACAGCGACAGCAGCCAGCGAACACATGAATTCATGTCAGTTTTTCTGCCTGCCTTTGTGACCCAGAAAACTGGATGATACTTGCAGGAATTCCCGTTTCAGTAAAATCTGTGGAACATGTGTTTTTCCCTCTCTTCCAGTCCCTATTCACCTTTTTCTCCTTGTGATTATCCTTTCCTCATGCTTACCCCATCTAAGACCCCCCTGGGGGTAGGTCTTCCTTTCTCATGGGGCAACACATGGAAGGAAGATTTGTAGACTTGGGTTTGTTTCTGGACTGTTCTCTGCTGACCTGGACCTGAAAGAAAGACCTATTTTTCTACTTTGTTTTAGCTACAAGCGATATATTCCAGAAACATTGAATAAATCCATCAGACAAAGGAACCTTCTCACCAGGATGCGGATAAATAATGTTTTCAAGGATTTCCTGAAGGAATTTAACAACAAGACTATTTGTGACAGCAGTGTATCTACTCATGACCTAAAGGTGAAGTACTTAGCCACCTTGGAAACACTGACAAAACATTATGGCGCAGAAATATTTGAGACTTCCATGTTACTGATTTCATCAGAAAATGAGATGAATTGGTTTCATCCGAACGACAGTGGAAATGTTCTCTACTATGAAGTGATGGTAACTGGAAATCTTGGAATCCAGTGGAGACAGAAACCAAACGTAAGTGGTGGTGGGTAGCTGATCAGCAGGGACCAATGTGTATCAGAACAGACCTGTTCTGTTTATCCGGTTGGGACTACCTGTTTGCATGTCCATCACCCCCAGCCTCTGAGTGTGTTCGGGTTAGAGACCATGTGTCTTTTATTGTGTTCATGCAGCAGTAGATTGGAGTAAGCATTTACTGAGCTCTGTAGGGACATAGAGAAACAGAACAATGGCCTATATAATATGTAGTCATATAATAGTAATAGCAGGCATTTACTGAGCACCTCCCACGTACCAGGTACTTTTCTAAGCATTTTACATGTATTACTCATTTATGCCAAAAAGAAAAAAAAAAAAAGCAAGCCCTGAGGAGTGTACTACCAATTATCCCTATTTTATAGATGAATGTAAAGAAGCATAGAGAAGTTAAGAAACTTGCTCAAGGTCATAACTAATGAGCGACTGTGCCAAGAATTGAACTTAGGCTTCTGGCTCCATGAAATAGGGTAATTGATTTTGCAATTTAAAGCTGCTTTTTTGAAGTATTTGCTGGATGAGGCAATGGAGAAGAGTGGTTTAAAAGCATGGGTTTTAGACCTAAATGGACCTGGTTCAGATCTGGGTGCCACTATTTATTGTTCTCCAGCTTTGGGGGGTTACTCCCCTGTATCAGTTGCATATTATTCATCTGTACAATGGAGATACTTACTGGATCTGCCTTGCGGAGCTGTTGAGAGAATAAATGGCAGCACAGAGCCCAGCATGTAATAAATGTTCAAAAATTATTATAGCTGCCATCATCCTCATTATGGTTATCAATAGTACTAAAGTAATGGTGAGATTTATTTTCTCCTCCTTATTCATACTAAGAAAACAATGCCTAACACTTACCGAGTACTTTTTTTCTGTAGAATAGGTATACTCTTAATGAGAACTTACGTAATCCTCAAAGAACCTTGTGAAGTGTAAGCTCTGTTTTACGGACAGGGAAATGGAGGCTCAAATTGATGACCTAACTAGTTAATAAGTAGCAGATTATTCAAGCATGGGATTCATATCTCCTTTTTAAAGTTTCAACTTGAATGTTGTTAGGAAGTCAAGCTAATCAGTGGTAGGTTCTAAAAGGAGAAAGCTCAGGTTCTGTCCAGCCACATTTGGGAAGACATGTTCTGTGCTTGTGTTGAAACAGTTATCATTCCGGAAGTGAGAGGACCTGATGGTAGATGCCTGTCTAGTGAGCGGTTGTTTCCCTCTTTGAGTTCACTTGTACGTTATAGATTATGTGAAGCATTTAGTCACTGTGCTCGTTAAGGTCCCTCCCAGGTATAAAATCCCAAGATTTCCTGATTGGCCCCAAAACTGCAATCCTAAGCCCACCTGTGCCCCCTCCTGCAGTTCCTTTGTAAGTCCAGGCAGGCTGGCTTTCTTCTCTTTGAATGTAAGCAAGCCCTGCTTTAGTTTTCCAGAAGCATGAACCTTTTTCACCAGTAGAAAATGAGAAAACCAACTTAACTCTGGCACCCTTATGCATCTTATCAGGTTGTTCCTGTTGAAAAGGAAAAAAACAAACTGAAACGGAAAAAACTGGAAAGTAAACACAAGAAGGATGAGGAAAAAAACAAAATCCGGGAGGAGTGGAACAATTTTTCTTACTTCCCTGAAATCACCCACATTGTAATAAAGGAGTCTGTGGTCAGCATCAATAAACAGGACAACAAAAAAATGGTAAGTTTGCTCTGGAAGTAATTCTGTCTGGATCCGGTGACAAGAGGGAGACTTCGTGGAGGACGGTGATGCAGCACTTGCTTTATGGAGATCCTGTCCCGAAGAGAAAATCTGATGACCGTCTCTTTCTCCTCCTTAATGCCAGAAATCCCTCTTGTTTTCACTGACATTATCAGTGCTGGTTTTTGAGTGACACTGGGATTTTTGAGTGCCTCTCTTTGGTTTTGCAAATGTGTCTCTACCTTGGGTTTGCTGCCCTCCCAAAGATGTTACAGCATAAATATTTAATTCATGAAGGGGAGTGGATTTGAAGGAAAAAGAGCTGGGTGAACCTTAGCTTTTTCCCCCAAGGGCTCCTTTGGCCTCTCTGTGGAGTCGGAGTCCAGTGCTTCCTCTAGGATTAGGTCGGTGGGAAGCCCCGCTTTGCATGTCAGCAGACTGGTTAGGCTGGAGGCTGTGGCCACAGTGGCTGTCCTCGTTGTGGTGTCAGGCACACCCTAGTCACTCTCGGATGGAGGAAGGGGGGTGTTCAATCTCACTTCCTCTTTTTTGGTATCACTTAAGGACATAATTTAGAACAGGCAGGCCAGTTTTGGCAAGGGAAGTAGGAACACTGCCAAAATAAACATGTTTGTGTTGGGGATGTCACGGCTGACTGCACGTGGAGAGGATGGGCAGCCGAGGCGGGGCACTCGCAGAAGGAAGGTAGTCAGCACCAAGGAAAAACCATGTTTTGCCCCAGATTTGGCAAAAACTGTGTCAAAAGGATAACACTTAGTGGTGAGAACGAATCTGGTGCTCTGGTTTAGAACAGATGAACACCCTGTTGTTCTTGCCTTTTGGAAGCAGTTTGGCAATACATACTGAAAGCCTTGAAAGTATTTATGCATCCTCCATTTGGGAACTTAGGGCTGTTTTCTAGAAACAATGAGAGATGAAGCCAGTGGTCTGTGAATGAGTATGGTTGTCCCAGTGGAATTTATAGTGTAAAAGTACTGAAAATTACTTAAGTATACAATAATAGGAGAATGGTAGAATATTCTACCCGAGTAGTAGAATATTACATAAACAATTTGATAAAATTTTATAATCTGGGAAGATGCTTTGTAAATGGAAAAAAGCAGAATATAAAACTCTCTATAGAACAGTACCAATTTTGTTCAGAATGTTTTTTAAAGGTATGCATATATATAGACACACTGTTAGGAGAGTCAAATATTAACAGCTGTTATTTGTGGTTTAAATCTTTCTATTCTCCTAACCCCCCCTTTTAGCAATAAATAGTTAATTTCTTCAGGAAACTGTTAGTGAAAAATAAAGTGAAGGGAGAAGTACAAGAGTCCAGATAGATGTTAGTGGGTAGATAGAGATGGAGGGAGGGAGAAGGTAAAAATAAGTGCTCTTAATTCCGCATATTACAGAGATGAGGCTGGATTATATGCTGTGTCCACAGGATCTTCTTTAGTCTTTACAGAAAGCGTAGCTGTAGGCATTTTGGCTCTGTTTCCAGTGGGGAAACGCGAGACCATGGACAGGTGTAGACAGAGAAAGTGGCAGCTCCAGCCCCAAGGCACGCTCTTCCCCAGAGACTGCCCTGAGGAAGAACTTGTGGCGCATCCGTGCTCTGGCTTTTCAGCAGGGTCAAACCCTGAAGATACGCAGCAGAGCTGGAGAAGCAGTCAGCTGGGACAGTGTGGTGAGCCTGCTCCTATCCTGTCCTGGCTGGTGGAGTCTGGCCTGGTGCCTGGGTGGCACACCTGTCCCCTTGGTTGGAGCCTCCTTGGACTTCGTGGGCTGGCGAGTCTGCCAGCTGCATGCTCTGTGGGGAGCAGGAGGAAGGTAGGGAGAAAGAACTCTGTGATCTCCCTGGACTTCATTTTTCTTTACAAACCCTAGCTCCTACTACATGCCAGGCACTTCCCATTTTGAGTGCTTTACAAATGTAAACTCTTTCCATTTTCATTGACCTTAGAGGTGGTGGGTGTGTTATTATCTTCATTTTACAGAGGAGGAAACTGAGGCACAAAAAGCTTAAGTAACTTCCCCAGGGTCACACAGCTCTTTGGTTAAACTATTTGAAATGGCCGATATTTGACAGTTTGTGACCTGTAAAAATGATGATTACCTATGCTTCTCCGTAATAGCCAGTGGAGATACTGTGACTTGAGCCCACATAAACTAGTTCCAGAACCTGTAGCTAACACTGTGATGCTTTTTCTTCTTTATCTCTTTCCCCTGTCCCTTCCCAGGCGTGGAATTTCCAAGCCCTTTGATCAGGCAGTACTTTGGCTGCTGGTCTTTCAGGAAAGCATGACGGTAGCATGTTATCAGGTTAAATATCTCTCCTCTCTGCCTCTTCTTGACATCTTCCATTTCCATTTAGACTTCTGTTCTAGGGAACTTAAGTGTTTGTGTGGTCTTGATTTTTTATGTGATTGGGTGAAGGGCTGCCTGAGCCAGACTAACCTGCATTTGCTCTTTGGGGAGCTGCAGGTGGATGAAAGAATGCAGGGCCTCCTGACTGATTATCTGTCCCTGTGGTGGCCTTGACCTCCTTGGCTCACAGGTCCACAGCAGACCCTTCTTTTGGCAAGATAGCTGTCATTAGCCCCACTTATTTCCATCCTTTTTTTTTTCTTTTTTTTTAAAGATTTTATTTATTTATTTGACAGAGAGAAATCACAAGTAGGCAGAGAGGCAGGCAGAGAGAGAGGAGGAAGCAGGCTCCCTGCTGAGCAGAAAGCCCGATGTGGGGCTTGAACCCAGGACCTGGGATCATGACCTGAGCCGAAGGCAGCGGCTTAACCCACTGAGCCACCCAGGCGCCCCTTATTTCCGTCCTTTATAGTTGCTTCTATCCACAGGGAAACTTTGATTTTCTCATCTCTCTTTTTCTCTGCCAGCATCCTGTCCTTTCTCTAGTGCTGTGGACAGAGTCTTATTCTCATATGTCATTTTGCCCTCAGAAGGCTCTGGTGCTTTTTAATGTTCTTGTGAGACAAACCTCTAAATGGTTTTCCTTCCTCCTTCCCTAGGAGATGTTCCTGGTTGAGCCCATGGCTCCTCTCACATGGGTAATTTTTGTTCAGGGCTCTATGACCAAGGCCAAAAAAAAAAAAAAAAAAAAATCACCTGTCTTCACCTCCAGGTGTTTTTTTGTTGTTGTTGTTATTTTTTTGAAAACCTCCCTTCCGTGGAAGTTCCCTCTCTCATCTTCTCCATTTTTGCCTTTGCTCTCCCACTTTGAGTAAGATTCTCTGCCTCCTCCAAACCCTCAGAGGTCTCTGGGCTTAATCTAGCAACTTCATCATTGTCTGGGACCATTCCTGGATTAAAATCTGGGCGTTTTACTTTCTAGACCAACTCTGTATGAGAGGAAGCCCCAGTGCCTATTTCCTTTTCTGTAAAATGGGACTGATGCTACTGAGTCAGTCATTGCTTCTTGCTAAGACTAGGGTACCACTTGCACACCCTCTGCTCCTACTTCCTCCACTTCTTTTTAACTCCACTTTTATACCACTGTACCCCTGATGCAGGCTTGCTCCTCCCTCTGGACCCGGGTGGCAGCCTCTCCATAGGTCTCCTGCCCGCCACAGTTGCCCATTCCGCCTTCCTCCCACACAGACACGCCATACCTCATCTGATAGTTTGGAGAAAATAGCCAAGAACATATGCTAACCAGTCAAAATCCTGTATTAATGCAAGGGGTACAGTTACTTTGAGGTCATGTGTTCTGCATTGTGTTTTAAATATCTTCTCCGTGTGGACCTCTTCATAAAATCAGCTGCCTCAAGTGGTAGGCATGTGATGTAACCATGGCCGTGTCTTCTCTCTCACCAGGAACTGAAGCTCTCGTCCCATGAAGAGGCCTTGTCCTTTGTGTCCCTGATAGATGGCTACTTCCGGCTCACAGCAGATGCCCATCATTACCTCTGCACCGATGTGGCTCCCCCATTGATCGTCCACAACATACAGAATGGTTGTCACGGTCCAATCTGGTTGGTTCTGGCACCTTTTCAGTTGCCACTGGTAGAAAAGAACCACATTTTAGTAATGGGGCATGTGGCCTCCTCAGATAGAGGGGTCATCAGTTGTTTAGGTGGGGGCTGGTTGAACGTGTTGAGGACTGACTTGGTGCCATCTTTTCCATCCCTGCTGTCCATTGCTCAGGCCTTCCTGTCATCTCTTACCTTGGTTCGCGCCATAGACCCTTTCTTCTTCCCCCTTGGGGTCTCCTCATAGTTTAACCCCCTCACTTCTCTACAGCTGACTAAAAGATGCTACACTTCCTAACCCCATGCTGTGCCAGACACACAGATAGGACACAGATCCCAGTTGCACTGTAGTGAGCAATGGCATCCTGCGTGAGCTTGTCTTAAAGTGCCAGATAGATGGTGGGAACAGTGGGGTGACCAAGCCATAGAGCTGCAAGGGGCTTTGGTGGACCTCTTGTCTCACTTGCATCTCAGACCTAGTAGCCCTTACACAGATCCCTCCAGTGATGGGGCACTGAGTACTGCATGAGGCAGCCAGAGACTATAGCTCTGATGGTTACACACATATGTGTCTCTGCTAGGGAGTTGGAAATTTGCCTCCCTCATTTCTTCCTTGCCACTTGACTTCTGCCATTTGAAGCAGCGGGGATTCAGTGTACTTCCTTCACAAAGGACTGTTCTTTAGAGGAGAGCAGCTGCTATATTTCTTCTGAGTCTCTCTTCCCAAACCGAAATAAGTCTGGGGAAGCATCTCTTCAGCTGCTTTCCTCATGATAGGTTCCCACCTCTTCCCTCTGCTGGTTACTTGTAGACAGCGAGTTCATTGGTGGGGGATCCCTAGTTTTAGGAGGCTCACAGACTTGTGGGCAGATAGACACACAGAGAAAGGCAGAGCAGGCTGCCAAACATTGTAATAAAACACCTCCCTCGACTATCCCAGCCGCAGTTAGGCTTCAGGGCCCTGGCCCTCACTCTTCCCTTGGCCTAGAATGCTCTTCCTCTGGGATGTATACAGCCACCACTTCCTTCAGATGTCACCCAGATAGCGCCTTATCAGTGGAGTCTTCCCCAGCTACCTTCGGTGAAGTAACAACACCTCTTCCTCTACCACACCACACTTCCTGGCGCCTTCACTGTGCTGTAGTTTTCTTCAGAGGCATTTCTTACCTCCTGACTTGCTTTATTTCCGTGCCCGTTTGTTTCTCGCCTGCCTAGCCTCGCTGCCCAGAGTACGAGCTACATGGAGGCAGAGGCACTATGTGCTTTTGCTCGCTGCTTTTCCTCAGTATCAATGGCAGGCCCTGACACATACTACAGGCCCTCCACAGCATTTGCTGAAGAGGTGAACACTTTGTGTTCTGTGGGAGGCTGAAACTCAGCTGCCTCCTCTGAGTAGGCAGCATTCAGAGCAGATTAAACTTAGAAGAATCAATGGAACTTGGCAGGCCTTGAAGGGGGAAAAGGGCCTCCCAGATGAGGGGTCACCATGTGCAAAGGCATGACGTTCCAGGTCACGGAGCGGTTGGTCTCTGCCTTTCATACACGTGTTGACCATGTCAGTCCTCTTTCACCGACAGTGAGCACCACTCACGGGCTACTTGGTGCCTTCACTTGTAGATTTATTTAGTGATTGTTCACTGCTTTCTGTGTGCCAGCACTGGTTGATCCTGGGGTTACAAAGGAGTGTAGACAGGCATATTCCCTATTCATATCTTTCTGACTCTTTGTTCTTTTATTCTGTGTTAATTATTCAATTACTTATTCACTGAGAAGCTACTGTGAGCCACGTGTGCTCTGGTTACTGTGGATACAGCAATGAACAGAATAACCCCAAATTCATGCTCTCCCGGGGTTCATGTTCTAGTTGGGCAGCCTAGGGATGGCAGGGGAGGGACCCCATTCTGTGGCGGGCGCTGTATGATGGGCAGCCGTGCATCACCTCTGTGGGGACATCTCCTGCGCGAGCTGGAGATCGCATGTGCGGGGATGTCAGGGACAAAGTCGGGCTCAGTGCCCTGGGCGGGAGGCCAGTGCTCTTCTAGACCTTGGAGACTTGATGGGCCTTGAGGCTCCTTGGCATCTCGGCCTGCCGCACGTTTCTGCTCAACAGGACTTCAGGACCCAGGACAGGTAACATGATGGGTCTGTAGTCCTCAAGCCAGATGAGAGATGTGGAAATCCTGTGGGGTTATCTGCTATGAGCCCTTTCTCCCTTTCCCTTTCTCTCCCTCTAGCACGGAATATGCCATCAATAAGTTGCGGCAAGAAGGAAGCGAGGAGGGGATGTATGTGCTGAGGTGGAGCTGTACCGACTTTGACAATATCCTCATGACGGTCACCTGCTTTGAGAAATCTGAGGTCAGTCGGGAAAAGTCTTGGTCATCTGGCCAAGTCATATCGCCACAGGGTATTTGGTGCAGCAGGCCCAGGGGCTCCTCTGGAGAGGACCACACTGGGATGTGGGGTTAGAAAAGCCTGGGTTTCTGAGAAAATCCTTGGCAGTTCTGACCGGGACAACCCCACTCTTCAAAAGGAGACTTCCAAGCAGCCAGACCCCAAATAAGGGAAGAATCCTCATGGCCCTTTCTTCTCTCAAGGGACTCATGGCAGTGATCCATGGTGGCTCTGGAAGGTAGAGTGTGGCCAGAAAACCAGTTCACACCAAACTTTTGTTAAGTTTAATGCACTTATTGCAAGTGGTTGATTTTACACTTAGTGACAAAATCAGAGACCCAGAGCCATGTCTGATTCGTGGCACTGACTCAGTAGACCAGTGTCTACTGAGTCAGACATTTTAACAGATGACTTACTGTCCTGTGTTTGACAAGTGGAAATGACTCTGTTTAGTGACTCTAGTGTAGCTAGAATCCAGGAATGGTGTGAATGATATCCCAAAAACAAAGATAAAAGCCAAAATTATTGACCTTACCTCACTAGACCGTAGTACAGCCTTTGTCATTCATGCAGTTTTTTAAATACAGGAAGTGGAATATTTTAAAAGACCGTGAGTTTTACAGAATTAGTCCAGATAAATACACTAGTGTTGACTGGTTAGTGTGAGCTGGGAGAACTGGGGCAGCAGGGGGACAGGGAGCGGGGAGCTACAAGGTGGAAGTCAGCACAGGAGCGTGCCATAGACTTCAGACGGTGGAAGGAAAAGTACTGGGGAGCCCCTGGGGGCTAGACTCCGTCAGGAGTGGAAAGAGGAAATGGCTGAAGGAACCCAGTGCTGCCACGTGTCCTGGGCAAAGTATCTGGGGGCCACTGCCTGCCTGGGGGTGTTCCTGCACAGCAAGGTCTCCCGGTGGGTATGGACGCAGGTGGTCAGAACTTGTCAGGTTTGCTGCTGGGCAGCATGCCTGTCTTCTGCTTTCATCAGTCTTTGAGGAAGTTTAATGTTTTGAACATGGATGGGCGCACGAGACAGCCCAGCCGCCTTCTGAGGGGGAGTAGCTTATGCTGTACCAGGAATGTCGGTGACTCAGAGGCATGGTCTGCCTGAGGTCATATCACCTGGGGAAATAGGATCATAGCTGTGGTTACTCTTGCTGTTCAAGGTAGCTCACCAGACGCTGTGCTGAGCACTTTTATCTGCCTGCCCTTATTTAAACCTTACACTGACCCTGTGAGATAGGTGGTATTATGCGCATTGTACAGACGAATTGTACAGATGAATAAACAGCTGAATAAACCAAGGCCTTAGGATCTTAAATATCTTGTCCTGTTCTATACCATAAGTAGATTTTTCTGACCCTCATCCTTCATTACTGAAATATTTTTCTCTGTACAAAAAGCACCTGTGAAGGAAAACCTCTGCTTATACTTCAGTCTGTGGTGCCACAGAGTCCTGAAAATAGACCGGACCACCGACTGCCACCTCCCAGGGTGGTTCTCCTCAAATAGACGCCTGGCAGGGCTCAGTTTGAGAGACTGCCCAGATAAATATTGTTATAGTAATTATTATTTCATGCATAATAATATTTGCCAGTCTTTACAAAGTGCTTACTAAGTTTTTTACTCTGTCGTGTAATCATAGCAGTCCCATGACGTTGGTTTTTCAGTGGACTTCCTCTTACAGATTTAAGATGAGGTGATGCTGTTACAGAAGTCCCTGCTCGGTTATGCTTTCTCCCTAATGTTAACTCCCTTCAGTCAGTGTCTTCTTCTGGGTTGACTTATTTCTTTGTTCGATTACTCGTTTAGAATACATTTTACTTTTGAATAATTACAGATTTATAAAAAGGGTTCAGAGATCGTACAGAGTTCTAGCTGTCCTTTATCCAGCTTCTCCTGTTGTTAACAGATGACATGCCCATGGTACATTTGCTTGACCCGTTTAAAACACTCCGTTTCTGGTCATTTTCCTGATGGGCAGGTGCTGGGTGGCCAGAAGCAGTTCAAGAACTTTCAGATCGAAGTGCAGAAGGGCCGCTATAGCCTGCACGGCTCGGACCGCAGCTTCCCCAGCCTGGGGGACCTGATGAGCCACCTCAAGAAGCAGATCCTGCGCACGGACAACATCAGCTTCGTGCTGAAGCGCTGCTGCCAGCCCAAGCCCCGAGGTCAGTCTCCCTGGGCCAGAGCCGGGCCCTGTCCCTTCAGGGTTCCCCCGCCCTGTGGCAATGCTCCAAGACTGGTAACCCAGAGAGGCTGGTTGGTTGGAAGAAAGTGGCCCCTCCCCCACAGTTTCTAGGTATCTTTCACTTCATCTTGTTGCAAGTGCATCCCCACTTCCAATCCCGGCCCTCAAGTGTCTACGTTTTCTGTAGAATAAAACCTACACACCTCTTCTTAGCAGCTCAGGCTTCAGGAAGAGCCACATTTGGATTAGTAAGCAGAAGCTTACCACTTTCCTCTTTAAGATAAAATGTCTTGAGAGTTCCCCTGTGAGTGGTTTATTATCTGGGAAGCATTCCTGGCACATCTTCTGTGGGCCAAGAACTATGGTGAATGCAAAGCATCAGAAATGCCTGCCACCCAGTCTCTGCTCTCCGAGGGTTTCCAGTTGCATGCAGAAAATGCCCCAGGGAACCGAGGCCACTGCGTCACCTTGGACGGGGACGGTCAAACATCCGAGCTGTGGCATGGAACACTACCCGGAGGAGGTGGTTGGTTCTTGGACAGTGAGCGTGGGGCTTGCCTGTTAGTTGAGGGCATTTCCTGCTGAGCGTGTGCAGGGGCAACATGGCAGGCCACAGCAGGGGCTGCAGAGAACCAGGGGCTGAAGGGCTAATGTGTCTGGTGAAGTTAGACAGAAGGGGCAGGTGAGGTTGGGGGAGGAAGATTTGGGTCAGAAGGAGGCCTTGGGTGCCATGCCGGGGAGTTACAGTGCCAAGCCACGGGAGGGTCAGGTTGTGAAATGGACAGGAGGGTGAGGAACCCGGCTCTTGTTTTTGAAGCCCCGTGGATAGTGTCACCGATGTCCTGGAGGCAGATTCATCACCTAGAATGTGAGAACTGGAAGGACAGTTAGAGAACACCTGGTCAAATGCTGCATCTTAACAGATGAGAAAACTGAGTCCTGGAGAAGTGGAGTGGGTCTCACTGAGGGTCAGGGTCAAAAGGGTTTGAGTACCAGTCTACCTCAAGTGTTTTTTTGACATCCCTTACTGCAGGGTGCTGCCTGCATGGGTCAGATCCTTCCCTGAGAGGAGGTCAGGCCTCAGAGAAAGGGTGGGCAGCACCGTCATTCTGATGCCCTGGGAAGTGTGGTGGGAGATGCTCTCAGGAGTCTCTTTGGCAGAGACGCCTCTGGTTCTCTTAAGGGAATTTGTGAACCTTGATGTCAGGGGTGGGCAGAGGAAGCAACACCAGGACAAAAAGGGGCCTGGGTTCTTGATGTTTGAATCACTTTTTGGCCTCCCAGCAAGGGGCTGCCACTGCATTTGGTCAAAGAGGAAGGACTTATGTTCTTGTTGATCAGATAGGGTTTCCTGCCAGCTCTTGGGGTAACTGCAGCCTTTGTTTTCATGCTTGAAGATGTTCTGCAAGGGTAAAAACACGTCTGCCCCTTGGCCCTGAGACCTCAGGGTGAGGTAGAACCTTAAAGCCCAAGGACCCTATTTACTCACATGATCTCTCCTAACAGATATTAGGAGCAGTCTTTACTTTCCATGGGATGCGTGATCTTTGGGTAAGGTTGAGGAGATGGAGAGCTGCGGCCACAGGTAGCGAGGGCTGGTGGCAGATGGGAGACAGGGACATGATTACTTTGCTGGAATTAGCTGGGGAGGTCACTGGTGTCGATGCCACCCTACTGGTCCAGATCTGGGATCTGGTAACAGTACTGGAGAAGCACAGGAACAGACTGAACACCTCTCATGGCTTCTCATGAGGCTCCTAGAACTCCACACCGAATGTGCTTAATGTCTGTCTCTCCTACTTGAGTATGAACTCTTAAGACGGGATAAGTATGGACTCTTAAGACGGAGTCACGTTCACTGATGCCTGTCAGGTGAAGGATTACAGCAGTAACCACTGTATTGTGGGTGCCTGCTAATCTCAGGAGCTTTTCATGCATATTTGCTTTTATTCCATCTGACAGTGGCTCTTTGTAGCTATTATAGAAATGTGGAAATGGAGTCTCAGAGATGTTCAGTGATAATAGTAGCAATAAGTAGCGATGGTGATGACGAGGGCTCCTATGCTTCCAGGCCCTATTTGAGGGTCTTTCATGTTCAGAGTCATTTAATCTTCAGAACAAGCCAGAGTGTGTTATAATCCCCATTATATTTGCGTAGGTAGTTAGAGGATGACTGGGGAAGTGAACTCAAGTCTTCTGACTCCAGCTCTGGTGATCTTTCCTGTACATCCCGTCATGCTCCGCAAAGGTGCAGGGGCAGCCATCAGCCAAGGCTCTGGGGTGAGAGCTAATTCTCTTGACCTGGAGAAGGGAAGGGCCTAGTGGTGGGGAGAGGAGGAATGAGCCCTGTGTATGAGGCCTGCTTCTGTGGGCTGTCAGAAGCCCTTTGTCTTTCCTCTGCCACCTGCAAATTAGAGAAGTGGTAAAAACATGAAAATTAAGGAGAAGGTCATTTTTGGTTCCTCAGTGCTTCTGCCCTCTTAATTGCAAGGTTCTGATGGTCCAACTCCGACCCGGGTGTCTCACTTGAAAATGCAACTGAGAAACTTCTCATGGAATAAAGGAAAAGCAGGTGGCCACTCAAGTGGATGTGACAGTAAAGCAAGCCCACATTTCAGTGTGTTGTCCAGTCCCACTGCCCCTCTCCATGTCTGAGGGTGACCGTGGCAAGAAGGGGCTAGCCAGTCGCTTCTCGGCCTTTTGGCTAAGATCAAGTGAAGAAGGGGATAGCCAGCCAGCAGAACTCACTGGCCCAGTCATCACTGACCTTCACACTCCCTCATCCTGGAGTGGGGCCAGGGGCGTGATTTCTGCACCTTTGGCTCTGACACTGTAAACTTCTAACTTGCCAAAGCTGGTACAGGATGGTGGTGCTGGCCGAGATGTAATACTGGTCTTAACCACAATGGCTGCCAGTTTTGGAGCACTCCCTGTACACCAGGCACTGAAGTAAGCCCTCTGTGTGCATTGTCTTATTTATCCCTCACAGCAGCCTGCTGAGGGGCATGGCTATGTCTCCCATTTTTCTAGTGAGAAAGCAGGTTTAACATCTCCCCCAACTCATACAGTTGACTTCAGTGCCATGCTTCCTGAAGCTACCGTACTAATCATCGGCCCATAAATGGTGCCCGTTTTCATCCTCCTCTCTGATTTTCAAAACACCTCCACTGCCCCAACCCTTTGTTGGGGATTCCATTTAGGTGTCCCTTTCTTGGTCTTTTCTCCATCAGGGCAGTCCTGAGTTGCCTGTTTGAATCTGATTTTATCCAGGTTCCAGAGTGGAGTCAGGATAACAGAATGGAGGAGATCACACTAGAGAAAGGGTACCCAGGATATGGTAATAAGGGGAGCTTGTGCCTGAACCCAGTGTCTGGCTCCCAGATTTGTACCCCACACTAGGGCCATAGGAAGTACAAGCCTGGAGCCATCTGTGACTGAAGTGTGAGCCTTCAGGGCTTATTAACCGCCTGGCCTCCAGCAGGCTGTTTAATCTCACTGAATCTCTGTTTTCTGACCTATAGAATAAAAAGAAGGGTAAAGGGGCACCTGGGTGGCTCAGTGGGTTAAGCCTCTGCCTTCAGCTCAGGTCATGATCTCAGGGTCCTAGGATCGAGCCCTGCATCTGGCTCTCTGCTCAGCGGGGAGCCTGCCTCCTTCTTTCTCTCTGCCTGCCTCTCTGCCTACTTGTGATCTCTGTCAAATAAATAAATAAAATCTTAAAAAAAAATTTTTTTTTAAAAGAAGGGTAAAAATACCGTGTACCTCATAGAATTGTCATAAGGACAAAGGAATTACTGTGAAGAAAGCTCTTAGGGCAGTGGCTGGCCAAGAGGAAGCAATCAGAAAATGTGAGCTGACAAAAAAACAACAAGAATAAGCCTGGGCCTGCACGGAAGTGAGGATTTGAGAGACCATGTCCGAGTTACTCGGCTGACTGCGGGCACCTGGTCCTCAGCAGCTCAGGTTCTTCTAGGGTTCCAGAATCCTCTCACTGCAGTCTGAGTCTGGAAGGGGGCTCTCTCAACCCCCACAGTGACGTAGCTTGATGTAGCTCCGTGGTGGGAAGGCACCTTCTGTGGATTTTAAGTAAATTCCATGAGCCACCTGTGCTCCTAGTGGCCTGGCAGATTTTGTAAAGTGTTTGGTTTGCCATTTGAATCCGTAGAGTTGGGGCGCTGGTCTGCTCAATAGGTTATGACCTATTCATTGAGTTAGCGCCTCCCTGGAGTCAGGCCCTGCTGGGAGCCCAGAGAGAGAGGTTCAGGCACGACCTTCTCTCTGGATTATCTGTTCTGTTCTTTTGCATAAGATCAGTGTTGTTTTACCCTCCTGCCTTGGTTGCCATCACCCCCTAGACCCAGCAGACTGCTGCTTCCTCCCTACCCAGCTCTCATCCTTCAGGTCATATCCTGATTATTCTTACACGGTGAACAGAAACTTCCTGAGTACCTACCACATACCAAGCTGTGGAGGTAGAGCAGGAAATAAGATAGACACTGTCCCTGCCAGTGGGGAGTATCTCATCTCCGATTCTAAAATGTCACTTCCGGGGATGCCTCGGTGGCTCAGTGGATTAAAGCCTCTGCCTTCAGCTGGGGTCATGGTCTCAGGGTCCTGGGATCAAGCCCTGCATCGGGCTCTCTGCTCAACGGGGAGCCTGCTTCCTCCTCTCTCTCTGCCTGTCACTCTGCCTACTTGTGATCTCTGTCTGTCAAATAAATAAATAAAATCTTTAAAAAAAAGAGAGAGAATAATTTGTTAAAAAAATAAAATGTCGCTTCTGTAGGCAGACCTTCCCTAAGGTCTGCTATCTGAACAGGTCCTGCTGTGTCAGCCCTCAAGCCCCTGGGTCTGGCTTGGAGAGGAGCTGCACCAAATGGAGCTTTCCTTTTGATGGGTGGATTATTTGATTAGTTTAGGCTCTGTTATTAGCCTGCAAGCTCTTGGGGGCCTAAATCAAGTACTTAATAAACATTTACTGAATGACTGAACTAACACATGCACAGATATGTGTTTGGTGAGCACCATGGTTTGGCGGGCAGTTGCCTGACGGATCTTGAACCCTTGTGACCCTGCTCAGACTTCTTCATTCTCTTCCACAGAGATCTCCAATCTGCTGGTGGCTACGAAGAAAGCCCAGGAGTGGCAGCCTGTCTACCCCATGAGCCAGCTGAGTTTTGACCGGATCCTCAAGAAAGATATCGTGCAAGTGAGTCTTTGCTAAGGTTCCTGGGTCCACCTCGGGCCTGCCTCTTCACAGCAACTAGTCTGAGCATTTGGGGAAGTGAAGTCGGGGTTTCGGGAAATCCTATCAGAGAATAAATAAGGAGCTTTCCTTTCATAGTTAGAGCTGTTCAGCCACCGCCCTGCCACTCCACCAGCCTTGCTGGTGCTCCCCAGGGATACTTTCTCTTTGAAGGGAAATGGATGCGTCAGGCGTCGTGGGGTTGTCTAGGGCTATGGGACCTTCTGTTGTGCATAGGAGTTGGAGAACTGGGTGGGGATGCTGACAGGGCAGCACGAATTGGGTGTCTCGGGGGGAGTCTGCGCCAATGACCTGTGCTAACCTCCCACATGTTGTGTGACAGAGCACTACTCAAGTTCAGTGCCTGGGCTTTCTGATGATGCTTCCAGAGGGAGCAAAGCTGGGGCATACAGAGCGCAGTAAGAGAGCTGGTGAGGCGCAGTGGCAGCCTGCAGGAGAGCTGTGGGGAGAAATAGATCCCTTGGACCTGTGCTCCAGCTTGGGAGGCCTTTTGCCCAGAGTCTGTAGCCGTAGGCAGGCCCAGCTTCCCTGGTAGCTGCTCTTGGGCCTTGGCTAGTGGTGTGAGGCCCAAGGCAAAGCCCACTTTCTGTTGCATGCCCCCATCCCAGTCCCTGTACACAGAGCCACACACCGGGGAGGCTAAGGAGACGACATGCCAGCAGCTGTGGAGGGAAGGAACTGTTGACCGCCTGGGAGAGATCGCAACTTGGCAGGTGTTGGAGAGCCAATTGTGGGTTCACATCTGTTAGGGAGTGTGGTGGAAGGTACCTGGCATTAGGTTGGTTTCCTAGTTTACTTTTTTAAGTTAATCCCTAAAATTGTTGAGTAGGGTTTTCAGGAAGTAGAAGCCCACCGCTCCAACCACCCGTCCCACTTCCCTTTGGATACATTCTTCACTGAAGGCCAGTTTTTATTGTTTTCTGTCCCTCTCATAGGGTCAGAGCTGTGGCCAGAGATTAAAATCACCAGGGCAGCAGTACCCTGGGCTTTTTTCTGTCTAAACTCGGCACTGTCCTTAGGCCCTTCCTTCTTTCCTTGCCCTCAAGCCCCTGGGCAGGTCCCAGCCATCTGCTGTGCCCCCAGCACTTGCCAGGCCCACAGTGACTGAGCCCTTGCACATGCCAGCTGTGGTTGCCACCCTTGGAGGGCCCACGGCCTGGAGGGGGAGCCGGCTCTTGCCTTTTCAATAGATAATCCCATTACTGAGACCTAAGTCCTAAGTAGGGAAATAGTACAGGATGTGGGACTATCAGAGAGGACCATGCTGCCTCGCCTTGGGAGGACAGATGACTCCTTGGGGAAAAGGCATCGAAGCAGAGTTCTGGGGCATGCACGGCAGGTGCCTGGTGAAGGCGGAGGGAGTGGCTCAGAAGGAGGCTGTTGGAGAATGTGCCCGGGCCTCTGTGGGTTGCTGTGGAAGCCTGCTGCCATGACTTGGCCACTGGAATAAGCAGCCCTTCTGGGGAAGAGTAATTATTCTGAAAGCATATGGGTTTTACGGGATGTTCTGGGAACACAACTTCCCATAACCTTGATGAATCGTTTCGTGACAGCTGCGGCTTTAATGAATAGTCGCAGGACTTTGCCAGGATGTGGGAGACAGGGCAGATGCATCGCCACTTGGCTGTGACAGATGACAAATGGTGGCATTTGTGCAAATTAATATACCCGATTAGCAATTGTATACGTTCCTGTAGGGGGCAGGGCTGATTCCAAGAGAATCCATTTTCTGCATTTACGGAGAAGGTCCTGGGCACCTCAACTTACAGATTTCATGAGATTAACCTTAGTGGCTTGAGAATGCCTGAGTTTAATGAATTGCATTTGGATTTCCCAATATTAAGAATGTTTAAATCAGAATTATTAAAGCTTGAACTGGAAGGGTCCTTAGAGACAGATGATTATGTGAGATGATTTCATTTAGGACTCATACCATTTATTTGGTGGTGTTATCCCGTTTCCTATGTGAGGAAACTGAGGGCCCGCCCTTCTGGTCTCTGCCTCGGTCTTCACACCCCTTCCCCACTGTGGGGTCTCTCCGGCAGACCCACATATAAACACGCCGCAGATTTGAAAGCTCAGCATGCAGGCACGTATATACACACGCACTGGATGGATGGATGGAAGATGAATGAGTCCCTGGTCTGGAGGGCAAGCAAACAGAACACATCAGCCCAGCAGATGGTTTCTACCCACGATGTGCTGGGCTCTGCACCAAGGAGCCTTTACTCCTACCTCTTCACTTGGTTCTAGAACAGTCCTGGGAAGTGGGTGCCATGGTTACCCCTCTTTACAGAAAGCACATCTCTGAGTTCGATAGCCAGCGAGCAGTCGAACCACCACTAACAAGCCCTTCTCTTTGTGCCCCAGCCTGTAGTAGAGCCCTGTGGGGTCCTCTCTGCATCACTTTGGAGGCCCCGGGTGGGCTGCTGAAAGTTCTGTGATCGGTCAGGATTACGGTTTAGCCACAGCTTGTTTCAGAAGGTAGAAGGCAAGGAACTGTTTGGGAATTAACTGTCTCCTGGGGCCCAGGAAGGGTCCCATTTGCATTCAGCTAAGTAGCTTTATGTGTCTTTTGGAGGCCTGACCAGACGAGGCCCCGAGAGGCTGTGGCTGTGCAGGCTCTTTCGTCCTTGCCCCACCGTTTCTGCCCCTTCTGGTGTGGCGGGTTCCCATGAAGGCCTCAGTGCCAGACTCGGGTGTCACTGAGCCCTAGAGCGAAGTCACCCCAACCTCCTGCTTCCTCCTCCAGGGTGAGCATCTCGGGAGAGGCACACGGACACACATCTACTCCGGCACCCTGGTGGATTACAAGGATGACGAAGGGACTTCCGAAGAGAAGAGAATAAAAGTGATCCTCAAAGTCTTAGACCCCAGCCACAGGGACATTTCTCTGGCAAGTGTCTTCCTCAGAACCCTGTTCCCTCTCTAACCCCAGTTCTGGAGCCAGTGGGGCACAGTGAGCAAGGAAGAACCTTTGCCTTTGTTTTGGTCTCGTGGTTGTCAAACTTGTCATTTAGTCTGAATTCCTTTCATCAAATACAGTCTTAGATGAAGCAGGCATGTAAAGTAAGTGAGGGAGGATTGAAGGTGAAGTGCGTTGAGCTGCCTGTCCCCCTCTCACTCTCACCCTGTAGAGGTCCTTGTGGTGATTCTGTGGAGCCCCAGGACTCTAGCTGAATCTTCTCGAAGTCCCTATGTAGTCCAGGGCTATCACTATGTGGTCTAGAAAATTAAAGCCCAGGGGAGTAAAAGGACTTACCCAAGATCCCACACACTATTAGAGAGTGATGAAGCCAAGTTTCAACAGAGATCTGGTTTTTCACTTATTCTGCTGCAGTTCCAAATGTTGTTATTTCCCAAACTTAAAAGGAAGAGAAGGTGGTCGATAATGAGTATCCAGTGGGGAAATTGTCACCCAGCTTCTGCCACCAGCCTGGCTCTGTATCCTGTTAGGTTTTCTAAATAGATTCCATATCCCAGCCAGACTGGGCCCTAGGTAAAGGCTTGGCAATGCCCGTGGGCAGTCAAGGCCAGGGGAACAGTTTCAGGACCTGGGATGACGACAGTAGTGACTGTTCTGGGTCCCCCTGACTTTCTTCTCAGCAGCGCTCCTTTGGCACCAGAGCTGTGGAGTCTGACCTTTGACATTCTCTTGTGGTCTTCTCCCACAGGCCTTCTTTGAAGCAGCCAGCATGATGAGGCAGGTCTCCCACAAACATATCGTGTACCTCTATGGTGTCTGTGTCCGAGATGTGGAGAGTAAGTGTATTCGCTTTGGGAGGGGAGCTCGGCTTGGCTGGGGTGAGTGGGTGTGGTGGTGATGATTCGGGGACGATGCTGCCTTCACGTGGCTTGGGCTTTTTGCCTCTTCTTGCAGTCGAGGAACTTGAGGTACTGAGCAGGTCTCGTGCTCAATAGTGGGCATAGAATGAAGTCCTGTTTGTTTTTTACTTATTGCTTGGACATTACTTGTCCCCAGCTCCGGCTACACGCTGTTCTGGACCCGGGAGAGTGGGGTGAGCAAATGGAGAGAGCGGAAGGCGCTCGGCCGGGGGAAAGCACTCTGGGCTTTGCACCTCACAAGGCGTTGCCATCCTCCCAAGCCGATTACCAGCCACTAAAGTGAGCTCTCCTCAGAGGATGAGGGAAATACTGTCCCAGATGTACAGAAGGTTCCAGATGTGGCTACTCTTGTGCTTGTAGATATCATGGTGGAGGAGTTTGTGGAAGGGGGGCCCCTCGATCTCTTCATGCACCGGAAAAGCGATGTCCTCACTACACCATGGAAGTTCAAAGTTGCCAAACAGCTAGCCAGCGCCCTCAGTTACTTGGTAAGTACGTTCTGAGGTCCATGGTGGGCTCCACCAGGAACCAGAATACCCTGTAGGGGGCGGCAGGAAGGCGGTCTAGCCAGGCGGGCTCCAAGGGCTTGGGCTCTGTGGTTGAACACAGGTGTGCCTGGGGCTTGCTGAAAATGGTCATTTGGGGCTGTTCGTGTGCTTATGTATGAATCCTGTTCCAAGGGAAGTTTTATCACATCAGGGAACTGACCTTGGGAATGCAATGTAAGTAAGAGTGGAAATGGCACAATACTTGTCGAATGAGTGAGTGAAACTGCTTGAATCAGTAGCGCTTCCCACGGCTCACCTGTTTCAGGTGTTATACAGGTTCATTCTCACAAGTCCTAGGAGGCCTGCTCCACCATTATCCCCAGTTTGCTGGTGAGAGAACTAGGGCAGAAGGCCATGATATAATGTGCCCAAGTCACACAGATAGTTGGGGGAGAGTGACGCTGCCTGGGCCTGGCTGTCCCTGGGGAATATGGAGAGATGATTCGAGGGGCCAGGCTTGGAAACAGGGAGTGAGGGAAGGAGGAGAGGCTGCCCCATGCGCAGCTAGACTGATTTCACTCTTTTCCCTCTGTAGGAGGACAAAGACCTGGTCCACGGAAATGTGTGCACGAAAAACCTTCTCCTGGCCCGTGAGGGTATTGACAGCGAGTGTGGCCCATTCATCAAGCTCAGTGACCCTGGCATCCCCATTACTGTGCTGTCCAGGCAAGGTGTGTCTCCCTTCCTGCCCACCCTATTTCCCATTCCTGCCCTCCACCTTGCCACTCTCCATACCCCTGCTCTAATTAGGGTCAGACCAGCAGAGAGAAGGGGGCTAGTGCTCAGGTGTGTTTCCTTTTGAGAAAGACACTTTAGTGGACAGGCTTGGTGCTGCTGCTGTGCCCTGGGGGCCGGGGGAGATGTGGAGCTGAGGGAGGGCCAGTCCCTGCCCTCGGGGAGCTAACCGAGTGGAGGGAGAAACACAGCTCAGCCAAGGCACATCTTTGCTCCAGGTGCTGGGGTAGCACAGAAGGAGGCTGCTGGGCCTGGGGGCGGTCAGAGGATGTCAGGAGGAGATGGGTCTCCTTGGTGCTCAACTGGATTTGGCAAGCTGTTTGGGGAGGCACCGGGTGATTGCTGGGGTCCTGTGTGCTTTGAGGTTATCGTGAGCTGTGGTGCTCCATAGGAAAGTGCAGGCCTGGGAGTTGAGACCCCGAAAACAGCGCTGCACAGTTGTGCTAGGAGGTCATATCCGGGATATCAGCGAGTCCCAGGGCCTGGGGCCCTGACCTCTGCCGGCCGGCAGTTTCCAGCACCAAGCACACTGCCTGGAGCTTAGAGTTTTGCTCTGTAATTCAAAGAACGGGCCACATTTGGAAGGGAACCAGGATGAAAACAAGCGTTATAAATAAGACCTAAAATATCCATTCCTTAGAAGGGGAATGGAAAGCCTCCTTTCATGCCTGGGTCATGCTTATCACTCACCCAACTTCCCACAGTCTGTGCAGATTCAGCCCTTAATCTGTCAAGGCTCCTGTCCTCAGCAAGCGTCTGAGACACAGACACAGGAGACTCCAGAGCAAATGGAGAAGCCTGGGTACCACAAGAGATGCCATTTGAATGCTGTGTGCATTCAGAGAGAAAGGGATGTCATCCAGCTGGGGCTGGAGCATGACTCAGGGAGGCACTGGGGTTTCCTGTGGGCTCTGTAAGTCAGGAGGTGGGCTTGACCAGGAGTGCCCTGCTCAGGAATGGCCCGCCTGCCTCTCTTTGCAGCAGGAGCCAGGGGGCTGCAGCATTTGTTAAGGGACATTTCTCTGGATGCAGCAGAGGTGTCTGTTCCCATCGCTGGTCTTGGCCAGAAGCCCAAACAGGGCTGCAAAGTAGCCAGGGGCAAGCGATGTAGGAGAACCTCATGTCAGTCTTTTTCCCTTGCCTTTCCCACAGAAAGCAAGCACAGCACAACAGGTGGATTGTGCAGAGTGCGTGAGATTAGCCCAGGCCTGGCCTGGGTGTGTGTGCCTCTCCTCCTGTCTTTCCTTTCTCAAGCGTTGGTTCTCCTTCCCCAGGGTGTTGGCATCTACCCTGGGTGCTTTGCTCTGTCTGAGGCCAGAGCTTCAGAAGACTGGCCTTGCATGACCCTCCCAGGGGCGTGTGATAAACAGACACACCTGCCAGCCCTGACAAAGACTGATGGATCTGAAGTGCTAAGGGTGAGGGGCCGGAAGACGGCACCTTTTCCAGCTCCCCAGGAACCAGTGTAGCCGTAGACCGTGTTTGGAAACACTGCTTAGATTAGTTGCTTCCTTAGTTCACAGTTCCTGCTGCAATGACCATGATTTACTCCCCAGGCGATTCCGGAAACTGATCTGGAAACATCTCCCATCTTTTTCCAGAGTGCATAGAACGAATCCCGTGGATTGCTCCCGAGTGTGTTGAAGACTCCAAGAACCTGAGTGTGGCTGCTGACAAATGGAGCTTTGGAACCACACTCTGGGAAATCTGCTACAATGGAGAGATCCCTCTGAAAGACAAGACCCTGATCGAGGTGAGCAGTTGCTGTCCAGGGTACGAGCCAACCGAAGTCTCCCGTCGGGAAGCCTCATGTTGTGGGAGGAGGTGGATGTCTGTTTGAAGCTTACTGGGCGTGTGACCTCGAAAGTGTCACTAAACTGCCCTCAGCCTCAGTTTCATCATCTGTAAAATGGGGATAAATAACACCTACTTCTTGGGCGGGGCTGTTGTGAAGATTAATAATGCATGTAGAGTGCCAGGCACACAATATGTGCTGGTAGAACATTATAATATTACTTGGCTCTGATTTTAAATGCCCGCTAGTCATTAAAAATAACAGATACTTGTTGAGTTTCTTTACCATAGATATAGATATATAGGCTGTACTTCTTAATATCATGAGTTCTTTTCTAGGCAGTTAAATATGTCTTAAAATTTTATAAATTTAATGTAAGAGTTATCTCAGTAAGTTCAAATTTACTTAACTAATTTTATATTTGGCATTTGGGTTGTTTTTAAATTTGTAATGTTCTATCTCATTCTGCAGGGGATATCTTTGAACATAAATCTTTGTTTGTATCTGACTTATTTCTGAGTCATTCGATAGTTGGAATTAATGAGTCAAAGGATTTGAAGAATCCAAAGGTTGTTACACATATGGCCAAATTGTATTCCAGGAAGGTTGCATGACTTCCCGGGAACACAGCTTGTTCTGGGCTGGGGTATCCTGCCCATCTTCCTTGTGGGTTTCTGTGGGGAGACTAAGATTTCCCCAGGCAGCAGTGAGGCAGCAGTAACATACATGTTTATGAAATCTACATTGAAGTATAGCAGTTGGGAATTAAATTAGGGGTGGTAACTGGAGCTAAAAGGTTAGTGACTGGTTCCTTTGGTTTCTTCCATGTGGTTTTCTTCTTTACAGAAAGAGAGATTCTACGAAAGCCGGTGCCGGCCAGTGACGCCATCTTGTAAGGAGCTGGCTGACCTCATGACACGCTGCATGAACTATGACCCCAACCAGAGACCCTTCTTCCGAGCCATCATGAGAGACATCAACAAACTAGAAGAGCAGAGTAAGATAGTCGTGCTCCGTACCTGAGAACAGCCAGTGCCCACGGGAGCGGGTGAATAACGAGGGGCCCGTGAATGCCAGCCACTCCTTTGTAATGTGGTTTCTTTTCTCCTCTGTTAGATCCAGACATTGTTTCTGAAAGAAAGCCGGCAACCGAAGTAGATCCCACACATTTTGAAAAGCGGTTCTTGAAGAGGATCCGTGACTTGGGAGAGGCAAGTTAGGCTGGAGTGGCCCACTGACCCTGTCACCTCTCTCTGTGTCCAAAGCCACTCTCCATTGTCTCTCGTTTGGGGCCAAGGTTCATGAGAGGTTTATGCATTTCCTTGGGGCTGGTTGAATCCAAGCAATTCTCCATTTGACAGGCACACATATGCCTGCCTGTCCGGGGGGCTGGATGTGCACACAGGATATTGGTCTGTTCCCTCCAGACTTGATTCTTCCCTGAGGGATGAAGAGAATGGAAAGGGAGAGAGCTAGGGGAATAGGTCGAGATGGGGTAGAAACAGAAAAATCCCTGTCTGGGACTTCCCTGGGTGGCTGTATTTGGCTAGGCTGTTTAAATGGGGGATTCATTACTACACAGGCCAGATAGAGTGTCATCTTTTCCCTGGACCTTGAATGGGAGTTTCTGAACAGCTAGTGGGGCCAGAAAAGTTACTGCAGTTTATGTCTTTGTCCCAATTTTCTGTAGTTCGGTTAAGTGAACATGGGCTGCGGCCCACGCTGGGTGCCTCCTGTGTGCCAAGGCTGTGTGCTGATGCTTTACAGGCACAGCATCCTCGTTCCTCACACCGTCCCCACGAGGCTGCTGCTGCTGTGTGCGTGGAGCCCCTCCGGAGCCAGCTCAGAGGATGGGGTGACTGGGCCCACATCACTGTCTAGTGGCTTGTCAGCATCTGAGCCCATGTCTTGTAAACATGCTTCCTATGGGGCCAGAAACCACTTTCATTTCCTTTTGGGTTACATTTCCATGGAAACTGGGATTGATGTGTCAGTTTCCCAGTCCCCTGATACCTTCTTGTCTTAGTCCAGTCATGGAGAGGATGGCCTGTGAGGCCATGGGAGGAAGGGGCCAGGTAGGAGCTTGCCACCTGTAAAGTTGGGCTTTGCTGCTCACCCTTGACCTTTCTGGGAGCAGCACAAGGAGCAGGCATCATGTACGTGTTTCTGCTGGCTCCGCATGGGGCTCATCAGGCACGTGGATCTTTCCTTCTAGGGCCACTTTGGGAAGGTTGAGCTCTGCAGGTATGATCCTGAGGGGGACAATACTGGGGAGCAAGTGGCGGTGAAGTCCCTGAAGCCCGAGAGTGGAGGCAACCACATAGCTGATCTGAAGAAGGAAATTGAAATCCTAAGGAACCTCTATCATGAGAACATTGTGAAATACAAAGGCATCTGTACGGAAGACGGTATGTTGGGCACAGTGGGGCTGGTTTGAAGACAAAGGGACTATCTGGGGTTGGAAAGCCAGCGTGAGCAGGCAGTGCTGTCAGCCTTACCTGGGCCACCTGGACATGCTCGCTGGTGGTTCACAGGAGTTCTGGGGCTATGCTGTCATACGCACAGTCCTTTCCCTCCGTGTGGAGCTGCCAGGGAAGCCGTCCAGCTGCCCCCGCCGCCAGGGATGCCCCCAGCATTCTCCCTTCGGTACTAGAGGTTGGATTTCACTCGTCCTGGTATTCGCACTCGGGCCCTATGAAGCGGACACCGCTGTCTACTTTTCCTATTCTGATGCAGCCCTAGTGGGATCTTTGATTGTCTAGGTGGAAAGCAGTATTGACTAAATAACATTTCTTTTTTTACAAGCCAATAGAATACATATTGTGCCTAAAATGGGTAATGAAATGTTGTGGCTCATAATTTTTTAAAAATCAGTCATCTGCAGTGGTTTGCAGAGCACTGTGAGCTCAGTGGGTGCTGACAACTGGGCGTGTGTGTACAGGAGCTGTGTGTCTCCGTTCGTTGCTGAGGATCCCAAGGCTCTGGAGCTTAAGGGTTTCAGTAGTGATTCAGGGGTGACACTGAAATCAGCATAGGGCCTGCCTCTCCAGATCCTGCAACCCTCTACTCTCCCACAGTTCCTTCATCCGGAGACCTTGTGCTGATGGGTGTTTTTTTCTAAACAGGAGGAAATGGTATTAAGCTCATCATGGAATTTCTGCCTTCAGGAAGCCTTAAGGAATATCTTCCAAAGAATAAGAACAAAATTAACCTCAAACAGCAATTAAAATACGCCGTTCAGATTTGTAAGGTAAAAAAACAAAACCAAAAAAGTTAAAGATTAAAAAATCAGGCACTCTGTCCTGGGTACTTGGGTTGCAATTAGTCTGCAAGTGGGAAGCTTTCCAGTAATTGTACCTGGGTTCGTTTTGTGCTGCATGATTTGGATGAAAATTAGCTGGTACTCAGAAAACTGATTGGCTAATATGGCTGACTTACTGTGTATTTCTTTGAATTGGGTTGGTCTTGCTATTCTTGCATTAAAAACAACAAAGAAGTGACAGGTAAATGAAATGACATTGGTGCTTTTTCGGGAAGCAGTGATGGATACAAAACAGAACCTGAACTGACCTTTAGCAAACGCACTCTCCCTCCACCTCTCTCCCTCAGGGGATGGACTATTTGGGTTCTCGGCAGTACGTTCACCGGGACTTGGCAGCAAGAAATGTCCTTGTCGAGAGTGAGCACCAAGTGAAAATTGGAGACTTTGGTTTGACCAAAGCAATCGAAACTGACAAAGAGTACTACACCGTCAAGGATGATCGGGACAGCCCTGTGTTTTGGTAACTGAATCTAATGTTATGTTAATGTCTCTCGGTCCTCTTGTCCCAGTCAAGGTTAGAAACAACTTCCCACATTTGGAATTGATCTGTGCCTTTGAGAAACACCTGTTGGGCTGTTTCACTGAAGGCATCCCACACAGAAATGCCTGAGTTCATCCAACACCATCTTCCAAGGAGTGGGGGATGCCAGCCGCCTGGTGGCTGAGCATTGCCAGCTTCCCAGGAGATGGCATTCCTCTGACACGGTCCTTGAAACCGTTAGTAGTTACAGGGGTCGCACGCCTGCGCAGGAGGCCTGGAGGGTAGGAAGGAGTCAGTGGCGGGAACGAGTTGAGGAAGTGGGCGCTGACAGATTCAGGGAGATCCCAGACAGAGCAGAGCAGAGCACAGTCTACAGGGAACTTGGCTGTCTGCTCAGGGACCACCAGGGTGTCTTGGTCAGGAGGGTGCACCCTGTGACCCCTTGCAGCCTGGAATGCCATCCAGGGGAGAAGTTCTTTAGGCCTCTACTCCAAGGCTCCTGTAGAACAAAAGAGCACCTCCGAGGTGTATCCCGCATGGACACAAGCCTGGATCTTTCCACCCGAGGAGCCTAAGCCTTCGTTCCCTCATGAATGTGGATCAGGGCCAGACTGTGCCGGGTGCAAAAGATCCGTGCAGAAGATCTGCTGGCAGAAGAGCAAGCAGACGGAGTTTAGAATTGAATGGATCAGGCAGCCAGTTTCATGACGGTAAAAGCAGAGAAGGGTTCAGGCTCGGTTTTCTGGAAGTCCTCTTAAGGCTTTAAAAGATCCAATGGGTTCGTAAGGTTGCTAGAAGAAAGCATGTGTGACTAGCAGGAGTGAGACAAGAGCAGTGAATATCCTGGGACCCGCAGCCGAATCTGCTCGGTGGGGCCGCATCCCGAAGTGGGTGCGCTCGAGGACTGCTCCGGCGGAGCCCTGGAAGTGGAGCCGCAGAGCTGGCACTCCAGCTTTGAGCGTTGGGATATATCGCTGGAGGGGTGAGAATGGCAGCTCTTGCTTTAGAAAGACCCACTGAGGATGGGACGGGAGTGAGACTGGAGTCAGGGAGTCTGATTCGGCCAGAGCCAGTGAGGGTGTGAACTAGGGCAGTGGTTAGGACGTGACGGTGGGGCTTAAGAGAATGGAGTAGGTTTGAGAAGCATCTGGGAGATTGGATATGGGGGTGCCTTCGTTTCTGGTGCGGGAAGTTGGGGGCCATCCACCGAGGCAGCGGACCTTGGAAGAAGGCTGCACGGTGAGGTCACTGCTAACTAATTTTGAACTTCTTGGCAAGAAGTGACTTGGGGCATCACTTGGGGCATATCATCCTCTGCCTCCTCCACGTGGACAGCACCTGCTCTGTGGAGCGGAGAGCATGAACTGTCTACTACTTCAGAGTGGACGTGTGCCACGGCGAGCCTGTGACGGTGGTGGTGTTCGGGCCAGATGTGTGCTTCAGCAGATGTGTGATTAGAATGTTCAACGCTGAGAGAAGCCGAAGGAGTGATTTTTTGGAGTTACTCTGTAATTTCATGGTCTGCTTTCTTTCAGGTATGCTCCCGAATGTTTAATTCAGTGTAAATTTTACATCGCCTCTGATGTCTGGTCGTTTGGAGTGACTCTGCATGAGTTGCTCACTTACTGCGACTCAGATTACAGCCCCATGGCGGTAAGGCTGCTTTGTCCCTTCGTCCACACCTGGCACCCATTGAAAATGTGTAACTTTTTTTCTTAAATGGAATCCAGTTAGGGTGTTGCAGTGGAAAGTATCACTTTTCCATTTAACGTGGTTTGTCACTTGACACTTGTGGCCCTCTCAAGTCCTCATTTCACAAGAAGCTCAAGTTCTAGAAAATGCTGCTTAACTTTCAAGGATCTTACCTGTGTGAGGAGTCCAGGGACAGTTTCCTGGGAGAATAAGGGGGCAGTGGGGAAGGCCTTATTTGAGCCTCAGGTATTCATTAATGAGATCATTTTCACTGAGACTGGCTCTTCAGCCAGGGGAAGGGATGGTTTGGTAAAGTTTGAGAGCATGATTACAGACTAATCATTGAGAGCTAATCAAGATTCTGGGCTTGCATTTCAAATTACTAAGGAGAGGGAGGCCTGGGTGGCTCAGTGGGTTAAGCATCTGCCTTTGGCTCAGGTCATGATCTCAGGGTCCAGGGATCTAACCCTGCATCAGGCTCCTTGCTCAACAGGGAGTCTCCCTCTCCCTCTGCTGTTTCCTACCTCTAATAAAATCTTTAGGAAAAATAATTACTAAGGAGAAAAGCCTTTTTATTATCTTAATTTCCAGAAATTAAGATTCTAGAAATCTTACTTTAATCTGTTGATATAAATATGTACTAAAATATTTGGTTTGATTTTACATAGTTGTTCCTGAAAATGATAGGCCCAACTCATGGCCAGATGACAGTCACAAGACTTGTGAATACATTAAAAGAAGGAAAACGTTTGCCTTGTCCACTTCACTGTCCAGATGAGGTATTTGGGGGCCATTTTACAGTAACATTCAATTTATGTTATGTTTTCAGGGCTTGAGTTATCCAGCAAGGGTTTGGGTGGAAGGATGGGAAGAAGTAAAAAAGTTGTTTTTAAAGTAATTTTCTGAAGCTGAATTTCAGATCAGACATCTGAAAAACCATCTTTGGGGCAGGTGACAGCCACAAGTTCTGTTTAAGGATTCCCTCCAAAAGTAGGCTCACCTCCGTGAGCACCCTCAAGGATCACAGGAGCACAGTCTGGTGTAGCCCAAATGTGACCCGTTCATAGATAGTTGACTCACATGGGATTAAGGGAGGTGACTTTTGATTACCCAAAACTTAAGACTGCTGTTGACCAGGAGCTTTACTGATAACAAGAGAAAAAAATGGTAAGAGAAAATACATTTATAGCACTAGATCATATTTATTGAAAAAACGGTGTATAACTGGATGTGCACAGTTGAATCCCTGTTGTTCGCGGGTCAGCTATAATTGCATGTTCATCAGTATCATTTAGGACATTTATCCAGTTTTTTGTAAAGTGATTTGAGCCTTTAAGGCCAACTCTTGAGACTGTTGGAGATGCACTGAAGAGTTTGTATGCATCAGAGAACAACCACTGAGGACATTTAGCATCTACACTGAGATGTGATGACCTGGACTTTTTGGAAGGTCGATTCATGAGTTTCTCAAGATAGATTGTTCATCAATAATACTTTGAGTAATAAGAAAAGTCCATTTCCAAAAAGTTTTTTTTTCCCTCTTCTTACAGGTTTATCAACTTATGAGAAAATGCTGGGAGTTCCAACCATCCAATCGGACAACTTTTCAGAACCTTATCGAAGGATTTGAAGCACTTTTAAAATAAGAAGCATGAGTAACATTTAAACGCCTGTGTATCAAGTCCTCCTTCCCCAACCAATACCCAAGCCATTTAAAGTTTTTAATGGAAAAAAATTTCTATTTGGGTATGTAAGGCACACTGTGGTGCTTATTATGTGTAAGTACTTCCCTCTTGAAATTTGGCCCCTGTAACCCAAACAGTAGAAACAATAGAAAGCACTTAAGCACTCCTCCTTTTGGAAAGAACGGAAAGCACCATGCTGTTTGGCTGGTGCCCTGCCCCGCTTGCTTACCAGAGAATGAGGGGAGCCAACAGCAGCCCTGTTCCCGGCTGGTCGGAAATGCTTTCCGGCAGAGAGAGGTTGACGGATGTTGCCAGTACTCGGACATGCCCTCAGATTTCAGGGTCTCTACAGTGCTAGCCCAGGCGTTCTTGAAATATTAGATAGCAGTTAGTAGACTATTGTTTCTATACAAAGCTGAGTGTATTCCTGTCAGCAGTAGGGCTTAAACTTTGTTTCTTCAGTGGCTTTGCTCCTATCCCCACGGGTGACCAGCCGCACTGACGCCTGAGGAAACTGGTCAGAGCCGGGGACGGCGGCGGGATAGAGACTCTGCTGCTGTTGACTCTTGAGAACCAGGCCTGTGGCAGCGCTTTCCTACCCAGGAGCCCTTTAGGCAGAACGGACTCCAAGACCCCCGGATGCTAGCCTATGTGCTTTTCAGAAATGCTCATGTCAGTCCTTTGCTAACTCGACCACTGTGCGGCGAGCTGTTGCAGCATTGGCTTTGGAGGCTGTGTGCAACCAGTCCGTGTTTCCGTGCCTAACCATCCACCTGCAAGAGTTCAGCAGCTACTAGACAGTTTTCTGTTTGCTTGGAGGTAGCTGGGTGATCAAAAGTGTCTAATCTCTGATTCAATGTGAACCCTAAGAACTTGACCAAGAGTCTGAAAAACTTTTTGTTAATGCGATCTAGCATTTGTTTGAGATCATTACTTTTCACCTGTTGAGCCTAAAAGAGCGTTCTGGATTGATTCAATGGCAGCAATAAACTTGCCATTTAAATTTATTCAATAACCCGACATCACCAAGGTCTCTGTCTGTGTCAAACCTGTGGCCACTCTATATGCACTTTGTTTACTCTTTATACAAATAAATATACTAGAGACTTCACATGCATATGCCTTTTAATATTAAGATTTCACTTTCAAAGCATTCAAACAATTTGTTTACATAGAAAAATAACAGTATAGACGTTGCAGGGGGGTGGGGAGTTTGGTAGTGGTCCTTAATACAAACCCCACTTGATCTGTACTTATCTGTTCTATCCAGTGACAGGGCAGATCCCCATGGGCTATCATCCAAAGTACTTAGTTCTTTCACCCTCTTCCTGCTTTCATTTTGCAGCTCTGACTTAAAATTCACCATCTGCTGGTTGTATTATCAGAGGTGTGACTAAGCACTGAAGATGCTTAATGTGATAGGAAATGGGAAGGAGAAGCGCAGAACATGGAGAAACCATTATGCATCTGCTGAGTCATAACTGAGTGATGCCAATCCTTCGTAATTAACTTTCTAGCTGTCACTTTCAAGTAGAAGTTAATGTATGAAACAAATTAGACCAATTTCTTTAAAAGTCATATGTACCAATTTTAAACTTGATCATTAGAATAGGGTACTTATTAGAAGATATGTAATGATCTGATTTCGAAAAGACTAGGATCATAAGGAACAAACCTGGAAACTTCTAGGTGGCAAAGGGTTTCTCATGTGTTTAATACCGAAGTCTTCGGGGGAAATGGTGATGTCAAAAGTTATATGCAATAAACACAATTCTTGCCGAAGTAAATTGACCTAAATGGCTGATAATTTTTCAGCCTAACACTACAAAAGAATGAGAGACAAAGCAGAAAATGAGGTATAACTCACTAGCTCAAAACTGTTATATTTGTTACTCCATAGTGCTCCTCCAGAAAGAGCAGTATTGACTGTTGAACTATACTGGGGAAATGGGGCATTTGAGGATCAAAATAGGCCTTGCTCTAGCAATTAGATCATCATTGGTTTATGCCATGAAATCAGACATAGAAACCTACATTGCTTGCCACTTACAAGTCTGTTGCAGAAGTTAAAAGATTAGGGAATTAGTGCCATTAGACCAGGGGTCTGCACACTTTCCCCCATAAAGGCCCAGACAATAAATATTTTAGGCTTTGCAGTCCATGTGGTCTCGGTCAGAGCTACTCAGCACTGCCACTGTAGCACACAAGTAGCTCTAGATAGTATGTAAATGAATGAGCATGTTTGTGTTCCAATAAAATTTCATATATGGACACTGAAATTTGAATTTCACAGAACTTAATTCAAATCTGTTCTACTTCATTTAAAAATGTAAACCTCAGTCTTAGCTTACAGACAGTATAAAAACAGGTGGAGGACTGAACTTGACCCCAGGGTATAGTCAGCCAACCCCTGAAATTATTTCACCAAAGCTACTTTTTTCTTTTTTCAAAAATAGCTTGTTTTTCACAAAAGGTATAAATGGTAGGTAGAGAACATTAAAAGTAAAGCATCTGTAGTTGTGTAGAACTTGGACATCAGTATCACTCTAGGTTTTATATTGCAGGGCTGATACAGGGTAATTAGTTTGCATGTAGAGCATCTTTATAACACTACCAGCACTGCATTTTGTACTTGCACTGTTGTAGTTCTAAGAAAAGGTCTAAAAATCTACAAATGAGATTACTTCTAGGGAGAGTAGATTGAAATGCACATTGGCATATAAGAAATTCATTTTTCTAAGGCTCAGGAAACAAGACTGTTTCCCATTTATTGCTTCATACTTTTATATATGGTGTCAAAATTATTCCCAGTCCTAAACAAAGAATATTGGAACATTGTTACTTTCTCCAATGGACTATAAGTTAATACCAATTAAGATGCATCTAATTGTAATGGAAAATGTCCTCCATTGTCTTATCTTATTGCTACTTATTTTTTATTTGGCAATTCTGCTTGCTGCACGATACAGTTCCTTCTGGGAAATTAGAAACCCGTATTTAAAGGATATGGCTAGTCTGAATGTAGTTAAGGCAGCGATGAACAGCAGAGATACTGCAAAAACCTTTTGAGGTTATGAGAAGAGAACTTAACTCAGTATACACGCTTCTTTTTTAAGTAGGTTTCCATGTAATATGCTCCCGTGCCCTGAGAATGCTGGTCAACAAATTCCACAGAACCACCTTCTGGGGCAGAGATGAGATATGATGAGCCTCGCTTTTCATTTCTCAAAGAGGATACCTATGAGAAAAAGCACAGTGCTAATATCTAAATTAAAAGTTGGTTTATTCACTAATGATGTTTATAAGAAAAGCAATTCTTCTGATTTGGCCTAAAACCAAAATAGGATAAATAGCAAATCTATCAAAAAGTTAAAACAGATTAAGATTTTTATATCAAAATCACTTGTGGAACTTAAAAAAAAAAATACAAACCAGCCTCTGAGTGCCCTCTCCCCTCCACCCACAGAAAAAAAAAAAAAGCAATTGTACTGCTTCCGCTGCCCCCACCTAGTTAAACCCCACTGACTCAGAATACCTGTGTGACATGACCATATTCCTCTGAGAAAGGTGAATGGGTAAGAAGTTGAACTGCATATCAGATTAGTAACAAGTGGCAGTACACGAGTAAGTGTAAAAACAAATAGTTCCAGACCCAGGTGAAACTCGGGTGTGCACAGGGAATTCAAGACACTTTCCAGAGCTCAAATGTGGTAGCAATAGGAAGATCTTGAGCTTACTTCATCACATAGAGGCAGCAACAACATCTACGCAACTAATTCTGAAGGATGACCTGAAGACTGACAGATCTTCCACAGCTAATAGCAGAGAAAAGGCTACACTGAGAAAGGAAGGAACAGAAATGCAATATGGAACCAAACCCCAGCACAACTACCCACACACAGGAGGGACATCATAAGCACAGAGGAGCAAGGGGATCACAGCCCACACCAAACACCACCAATCCTGCACCGGGAAGGTGAGTATCCATATGTCTGGCTTTCAAAATCAGCAAGGCTTACCTCCAGCAGACCTGGAGAGCTGTAAGAAACGGAGTCTCCACCCTTAAAGAGCCAACAAGCCAAACAACGGCCCAACACATAGTGTGTAAGACAGGGTTCGAAAAGTACCTGGGCTATATGTGGAGATTTATTAACTAATTTTAGGGCATGTGTCAGTGGGGCAGGGATCTGCAGCATTTTTTTCTGGAAATAAAAGTGCTGGCCGGCACCATTTTTCTTGCCTTTCCTCAGCCTAGATAGCCAGAGGCTTTCAGGAGTCAGTTCTAGCACTCTTCAATCTACCTTGCTAGCTAGCACTATATGCCCCACCACATCATTCCGTGATGGACCTGCCCTGGTCAGGGGCGGGATGCAAACCCTCTGCACCAGCATACATGCAGTAGTCACAGTGGCTCATTACTATGCAGATAGCTGGGCTGAGTGCCAACCTTGCCCACCAGTGAGGCTATGGTGGCTGCAGCTAGGCCTCTAAACCAGCAGTCCAGAAAGCAAACCCCAGCCACCAGTGCCCCCACTACCGACTGCAACCAGGCCTCACAGGGCATTTAGAGTTGTTATAGCTCAGGCACAACAGGAGGGCACATGAAGTCCACAGAGGGAACACCCCTGAAGTGCTTGGTTCTAGTGCCTAGGAACAGTCTACAACAGGGCCCTTTCTACACAAAGCCACTACTTTCAAGATCAGGAGACATAAATATGTATTAAGTAGTTAATATATAGACAAAATGACACAAAGGAATATGTCCTAAATGAAAGAAAAATCACAGAAAAAGAACAAAACAGATATAAGCAATATGCCTGATAAAGAGTTCAAAGTCATGGTCATACTCACTGGACTTTGAGAGAAGAGTGGATGAACTCAGAACTTCAACAGAGATAGAAAAGATAAAAACAATCAGAGGTGAAGAATACAAAAGCTGATATGAGCAATACACTAGTGGAATCAATAGATGGGAGGATACAGAAGAATGGATCAGGGATCTGGAAGACAGGGTAATGTGAAGCAACCAGGCTGAAGAGGGAAAAGAATAAATAATGACAGAGTAAGAGACCTCTGCAATGTCACCAGCATAATAACAACATTATTATTCCTTCCCAGAAGGAGAGGAGAGAGACGAAGTCAACAAAACTTCTTGAAGAAATAACATCTGAAAACTTTCCAAATCTGGGGAAGGAAACAGACACTCAGTTCCAGGAAACAGAGCCCCAAACAAGAAGAACCTAAGGATGTCCACACCAAGACTGATAACAATTAAAATGGCAAAAATTAAAGATGAAGAGGGAATCTTAAAAACAAGAGATAAGTAAACAGTTACATACAAGAGGAGCCCCATAAAGCTATCATCTGATTTTTCTGCAGAAACTTTACAGTCTAGAGGAGTGGTTGATACACGCAATGTGCTGACAGGATAAAACTGACTACCAAGAACACTATATCTGGCCTTACAAGAAATGTTAAAGGGAATTCTTTAAGTAGAAAGAAAAGACCATAACTAGAAGAAAATTATGAAAGGAAAACCTTTTGCTGGGAAAAGTAAACATAGTAAAGGTAGTACTTCAATCACAAAGCCAGTAACGATATTAAAACACTAAAGTAGTAAATATATGCAAAAATTAGTCAAGGGATACATAAAATATAGAATCATATACATAAAATATGGAGGGAGTAAAAATTCCATGCTTTTAAAACGTGTTTGAGCTTAAGTTACCATCAACCCAATATAGACTGCTGTACACACATAGGATGCTACATATGAAACCAGTGGTAACCAAAAGCCTATGGTAGGTAAAGAGCAAGGAATCTAAGCATAACACTCAAGAAAAGCCATCAAATCATAAGAGAGGAGAGCAAAAGAAGAAAGGAACAGGGAAAAAAAAGTTAACAAAATGACAATGAACACACCAATAATTAAATGTAAATGCACTAAATGGTCCAATAAAAAACACAGAATGGATAAAAAGAGACCCAAAGACCCATCTATATGCTACCTACAAAACACTCACTTTAGACATAAAGACATATAAAGATTAAAATGAAGATACAGAAAAAAGTTACCTCATGTAAATGGAAGCAAAAAAAACCCCAAAAGAACAAAACAAACCCTACAGCTGGGTTATCAATATTCAGATAAAATAGACTTTAAAACAAAGACTGTCACAAGAGAAAAAAAGGTCATTACATATTGATACAGGGATCAATCCAAGAAGATGTAACAATTGTAAATATTTATGCACCCAATTTAGGAACACCTAACTATATAAAGCAAATATTAACAAACATAAGGGAGAAACTGACTGTAATACAATAATAGTAAGGGATGTTAACACACTACATACCCCAGTTGTGGTAGGGCCATCTATATCAACCCACAGCTAACATACTCAATGATGAAAAACAGAGCTTTTCCTTTAGGATCAGGAATAAGACAAGGATGTCCACTCTTGCCACTTTTATTCAAGTTGCTATTGGAAGTCCTAACAATTGCAATCAGACAAAAGAAAAGACATCCAAATTGATAAGAAGTTAAACTGTCAATATTTGCAGAGAACAGGATACTATATATATTAAAGACTCCACCAAAACCTGTTAGAATTAATTAATTAACTCAGGGGCACCTAGGTGGCTCAGTCAGTTAAGCATCTGACTCTTAATTTTGGCTCAGGTCATGACTTCAGGGTCATGAGATCAAGCCCCACATGAGGCCTGTCATGGGTGTGAAGCCTGCTGAGGATTCTTTCTTGCCCTCTCCTTCTGCCCCTTCCCTCAGCACACTCTCTTTTTCTCTAAAAGGAATCTTTTTTTTTTTTTAAGATTTTTATTTATTTATTTGACAGACAGAGATCTACAAGTAGGCAGAGAGGCAGGGAGAGAGAGAGGAGGAAGCAGGCTCCCCGCTGAGCAAAGAGCCGGATGCGGGGCTCGATCCCAGGACCCTGGGATCATAACCCAAGCTGAAGGCAGAGGCTTTAGCCCACTGAGCCACCCAGGCGCCCCTCTAAAAGGAATCTTTTAAAAAAATAAGTTAATTCAGGGAAGTTGTGTAATACAAAATCAAGATACAGAAATATGCTGCATTCCTATACACTAATAATGAAATAACAGAAAGGAAAATGAAGAAATTCCCATTTACAATTGCATAAAAATAATCCAATATTTAGGAATAAATTTAACCAAGGAGGTGAAGGACCTATCTTCTGAAAACCATAAGACACTGATGACAGAACTCAAAGATGACAAAAATACATGGGAAAAATATACCATGCTTATGGATTGGAAGAATATATTCTTTTTTTTTTTTTTTAAGATATTTGTTTATTTATTTGAGAGAGAGAGATAGAGAGGGAACACAAGCAGGGAGAGTGGGAAAGGAGAAGCAGGCTTCCCGCGGAGCAGAAAGCATGATGTGGGGGGTCTATCCCAGGACTCTGGGATTGTCTGACCTGAGCCAAAGGCAGATGCTTAATGACTGAGACACCCAGGTGCTCCAGAAGAATATATTCTTAAAATGTCTATAATACCCAAAGCACCCTACTAATTTAATGCACTATCAAAATATCAACAATATTTTTTCAGAACTATAACAACAAAAAATCCAAAAATTTGTCTGAAACAAAAAAGCCCCTAAATAGCCAAAACAATCTTGAAAAAGAAGAACAAAGCTGAGGGTATCACAATCCCAGATTTCAAATTATATTACAAAGCTGTAGTAATTAAAACAGAATGGTATTAGCACAAAAATAGATACATAGATCAGTGGAACAAAATTGAGAGCCCAGAAATAAGCCCATGTTTATATGGTCAATTAATCTACATCAAAGGAGGCAAAAATACACAATTAAGTACTGTCTCTTCAATTAATGGTACTGAGGAAACTGGACAACTATATGCAAAATATTGAAAGTGAATCACCTTACACAATACACAAAATAAATTCAAAATAGATTAAAGACCTAAGTGTGAGACCTAAAACCATAAAACTAATATAAGAAAACAGACAGTAATCTCTTGGACATCAAACTTAGCAATATTTTTTGGGATCTGTCTCCTCCAAGGAAAACAAAAGCAAAAAAAACCCAAAATCAACGAATAAAAAATAAAATTGGGCTTACATCAAACTAAAAATTTTTGCATAGTGAAGGAAAGCATCAATAAAACAAAAACCAAACACATCTGCTCCTTCCAGCCCACTGCAAACCACCAGTGTTTCCCTAGACGGAGTTTTAAAAACATGTCTGTGGGGGCGCCTGGGTGGCTCAGTGGGTTAAGACGCTGCCTTCGGCTCAGGTCATGATCTCAGGGTCCTGGGATCGAGTCCCGCATCGGGCTCTCTGCTCAGCAGGAGGCCTGCTTCCCTCTCTCTCTCTGCCTGCCTCTCTGTCTACTTGTGATCTCTCTCTGTCAAATAAATAAATAAAATCTTAAAAACAACAACAACAACAAAAAAAAAAACATGTCTGTGCCCAGATTTTATGGCTGCCACCCAAGGGATGATCTCTAGATAGCCTGACTCTGAGAGCCAACAGAACTTATATTAATGAGTCCCACAGTACTGTAGGAAACAAACAAACAAAAAAAAACAAATAAAAAAACACAAATTCTTAATGGATGCAAGAACATCCTCTCTAGCCCCACCTGTGACTATATACCTGGGCCCAGCACAGAGGGAACAGGCAGAACTTCCATTTCTAGCTCTCCCTGGAAGAGGTTTAACTACATACTTTTCCACCTGCCTGCCTGAGTGTCCAGGTTCCAATCAGCCTGCATCTAGGTGTTAACTGTGACCCACCCTTTTAGGACATGGACACGTTTTAGCATACTCTCAACTACTGGGAGTCACTAACAACAGAAGAGGAGGCTTGGACAACCACAAAAGTTTGAGGGACAACTAAGAGTTCAGGCCAGGTTCATCCCTACACAACACCATTCTGTCAAGACTGGGATAGGTGGCTATTTTATCTAATGTCCAGAAACCAGCAGAGAGAGTCAAAGAAAATGAAGAAACAGGGAAATGTGCTGCAAACAAAAGAACAAGATAAATATCCAGAAACAGATTGCAGTTAAACAGAGATAAGTGATTTGCCTGAGAGGAGTTTGAAATAATAGTCAAAAAGTTCAGGAAAACAACGCATGAACAAAGTGAGAATTCAACATAGGAAATATCTTAAAAGTACAAAACAGAAAACTCAGAGCTGAAGAATACAACTGAAAAAATTCGACAGAAAGTTTTGGCAGGAGACTGAGCAACCAGAAGAAAGGATTCATGAACTTGAAGACAGGTCAATGGAATTCATCCAATCAGGATTGGAAAAAAGAAAAAAAAAAAAAAAGGAACAAAGATAGTTTAAGGGACTTATGGATCACCATCATACAAATTAATATATACATTATAGAGGTCCCAGAAGGAAAGGAGGGAGCAAAAGGGGCAGAAAGCTTTTCAAAGAATTAATGGATGAAAATTTCCCTACCCTGAGGAAAGAGACATCCAGGTCCATAAAACTCAAGTACCAAACAAGATGAATTCAAAGAGACTTATACTGAGACACATTATAATTAAACTATTAGATAGTAAAGACAGAGAGAGACTCTTAAAAGCAGCAAGAGAAAAGCAAGTTGTTATGCAAGGGAACCCCCTTAAGACTATAAGCAGATTTTTAAGCAAACCTAACACCATAAAACTCTTAGAAGAAAATATAGGTGGTAAACTCCTTGGCACCAGTCTTGGTGATGATTTTTTGGGTTTAATACCAAAAGTTAAAGGAAACAAAAGCAAAAAACAAAGCAAGGGGGAGTGTAAGAAACTGAAAAGCATCTGCACAGCACAGGTTACCATCAACAAAATGAAAAAACAACCTACTAATGGAGGAAATATTGGCAAATCATATATCTGATAAGGGGTTAATGTCCAAAATATATAAAATACTCATGCAACTCAATAACAAATAACCCAACTGCAATTATAAAATGGATGAAGGATCTGAATAAACAACTGTCTAAAGATGTAGAGATAGCCAAAAGGTATGCAAAAAGATGTCCAATAGCAATATCATCAGGGAAATGCAGATCAAAACCACAGACAGCAGGAATTCATAAGCCTGTGATCGTACATGGAAGAGAGTAATGGCAAATGAAGTTGGAAAGACATTCTGGGCTCAGTCATGGAGGGAGTGAGAATGAAATATCATCTCATACCTAGTAGAATGGCTACTATCAAAAACTATACTGGAATTAACATTAAAAACTTAATAAAAAAAAAAGATGGGATTAACAAATACTGGTGAGGATGTGCAGAAAGGGGAACTTTTAGGCACTCCTGGTGGGAATGTAAATTGGTACAGCCACTATGAACAAACGTAGAGGGGTTCCTCAAAAAATTAGAAATAGGACTACCATTCAATCTAGCAATTCCAGTTTTGGGTATTTACCTGAAGGAAACAAAAACACTAACTCATTAGTGGTATCTGGTCCCCATGATAACTCTAGCATTATTTACAATAGCCAAAAAATGAAAACAACCTAAGCGTCCATCAACGGACGAATGGATACAGAGAATCTCTCTCACTCATGCACGCACAGTGAGTGAGTGAGTGAGAGAGAGAGAGAGAGAGAGAGAGAGCTTTTCCAGCCATAAAAGGAGAGAATCTTGTAATTTGTGACAACACAGATGGAGCTTGAAGTCGTTGTGGTCAATAAGTCAGAGAAAAACAAATAGCATATGATCTCATGGGTGAAATCTAAAAAACAAAGAAAAGAAAGCAAAGGAAACTATAGACACAGAACAGAGACTGGTTGTTGCCAGAGATGGTGGGGAGTGGGGTGGGTGAAATGGGTGAAGGTGGTTAGAAGGTACAAACTTCCATTAATAGACAAGTAGGTCCTGGGGATACAATGCACAGCATGGTAACTATAATAATACTGTGTTGTATGTTTAGAAGTCGCTACAAGAAGGGCGCCTGGGTGGCTCAGTTGGTTAAGTGTCTGCCTTCGGCTCAGATGATGATCCCAAGGTCCTGCCATCGAGCCCCGCATCGTTCTCCCTGCTCAGTAGAGAGTCTGCTTCTCCCTCCTCCCTATGCCCTCTCCCCTGCTCATGCTCTCTCTCATGCACTCTCTAATAAATAAAATCTTATTAAAAAAAAAAAAAAGGTGCTACAAGAGTAGATCTTAAGAGTTCTCAGCACAAGAAAAGAATTTGTAACCCTGTGTGGTGATGAATGTTAAACTAGACTTCCTATAATGATCATTTCACAATATATGCCATTATGTTGTAGAGCTGAAACTAAAAAATTTTTAAAAAATTAAAAAAAAAAAAAAGAAATTCCACCCTAGATTTAGATTGCAACAAAATTGCATACGAAGACCCTAATTCCTCCACTATGAAGCCTCTAATAATTTTCCTTGGCTGTATTTTTCATTTGAGCCCCTTGGTTGGTCTGGTGATCTTACCATGTGTTAGACTGTGACCACTAACACCTTCAGACCCTTGACTTCAGGTATAAAGAACTCTTTTTCTTATTAGTGTTCTTCCTCTAACGAATGATCTGTCCATTAAACTAAATTTTGAAAAGCTACTTGTTTGATAACCTGATCGTTTTTCAAAGATAACAGGGAAAGAAATAACAAGTAACTCTGGGGTCTGGAAATCGCACACTTTGAGTTCCCTTCCGGTGATTCTTCCTGCTGTGTAGTAGTCCGTATTTCCTGTCTTAGTATAAAGCAAATCAATAACCTGAATTTTCCTCTCTTTCTATACTATATTCTCAGAAGCCACGGAAGAAATGTAATTGGTGTCTTCACGGAGAGACTTCCCAGTAGTGCTACATTCACAGGAAGAATCAAGTGAGAGGCAGGAGATCAGCAAAACACTTTACCAAGTGGCACAGGGAAGATCAGTAAGAAGAGGAAAGGAAAATGGACAACATTATCACCCACAGCACATGGGGAAAAAGAACATTTTTCTGATATGCACTAACATATTTCTGATATGCACTGATAAATATGCATTTATCAAACATATTTAATTGTTAGGGCAAGGACTGCTGGGTGCATTGGGAAGTGATGATAGTTGATTAAGATTTTGAAACAAAGCTCAGTGTTCTCAGAGAAATAAATCTGGATCAAACATCAGAAAAAGGGAAAACCACAAAAGACAGGAAGAGTATAAAGCAGGCAAACACTCTTCTTTCTAGTTCATATTTGCAGGATACAGACATCCATTCCTTCCTAGACTAACTATTGAGGGCACAGGGCTGTGAGCTAAGGGGCTACCTAGATAAACGAAGCTTGAGGTGTGCCCTCCAAAAGCTCATATCCTAGGAGGGGGAGTAAGAAAAGCGCAACACTTATTTCTAAAAGGAGAACACCACCATGCCAAATGAGACACAGAGGTGAAGAGCTCAAGCTTCTCATAGGAGGGAAAATGAGAGAGGAGAGTTTGAGAAATATGGACAAAATCTGCATGGATGAGAAGGCACATGGATGGATCTGAAGAGGATGTCAGATGTGGACATGAGGGGAGCGGGAATGGCCGTCTGGCCGAGAGTGGCTGCCTGAGCACAGGCAGGTGGCAGGAAGGCGCAGGCCTGGGAGGGCACGCAATGGCTGAGTCACGGAAGAGAGTGGAGCAGATAGGTTGGAAAGGTGAGCTGGCCTCGTCGTGGAGGGGCTGGAATGCCAAGCTAAGGATTATAAGTGGAATAATAAATTTGATTTTGTAATCTGGGAAATGTAATAAGCAGCTCCCTAAAAAATGGGGTAATGGAAGAGATAGGCAATAGATACATACATGTGGGCAATGTGATTAGAGATTAGATGTGATTTAAAACTTTGGGTTAAAATTTTACATGGAATAAACAAGTGAGAAAGTGGTGTACTTTGAAAATCTGAAAATAAAAAATTTTTCAACGGGCATTTGTGCTTTGGAGAGACTAGAGAAAGACACTGAGTAGAAGAGAATGTCTACTATTCAGATGTAAATCAAATTAGCAAAATATCCCAACCGTTATATATTTGGGAGAGAAACAGACAAAATTAAAAATGATGATATTCTACACTGTAACACTGACATCAGCCCTGTGTAGTAAACAGAAAAGGAATGATCTCCACTGAACAGATGTGGAAACAAACACTCAGATACTTTAGGTGACCTGGCTGAAATCACAAGGTTATTACATGTTAGAGCCATGAATCCAACCCATTTTTTCTCACTCTGCTGTCCTTTTCATTAATCCCATCTGCCTTATTTCTAAAAACACATTTTTGTACACATTTAGTCGGTATGAAGCTCATTCTGTAACTATGCAGTTGCTCTTTTATTTTTGGATTTAAAGACTCTTATTTTCTTCCTTTAATTAAAGCAAATATTTTTATCTTCATATAAATGTAGACTAATTTCCTTTTAGTCCCTAGTCCTCTAGTCCCATGTGGATTGCAGTTTCATTTTTGGACTGCCAAAGTTTAATACTTTCAGTGTGTCTTAAGCTCAGTATTTAAGCTCAGTTCCGTGACAGAACTGAAGGCTGGTTTTAAAAGTCTGGTCAGGGGGCGCCTGGGTGGCTCGTTAAAGCCTCTACCTTCGGCTCAGGTCATGGTCTCAGGGTCCTGGGATCAAGCCCCACATTGGGCTCTCTGCTCAGCAGGGAGCCTGCTTCCCTTCCTCTCTCTCTGCCTGCCTCTCTGCCTACTTGTGATCTCTATCTGTCAAATAAATAAATAAAATCTTAAAAAAAAAAAAAAAAAAAGTCTGAGCAGAATTCACAGAACTGGGATTGTGACTCGTCCCCAGGGAGATTCCTTTGGGAGATTCATGCTGATAGCGGACTGGGTTCGGCTCCCCTACTGCTGGCCCAAGGTCACGCTAGTTATTGTTCCTGCTCTTCTGAAAGGACTGGAACACATGGTGTATAGTCCTTGAAATACAAAATCAAATTGGTTTTTCAAAAATTCTGCCTCTCTTTAGGGCTCCTCAGCCTCACTTTTGCTGTTAGCCCCATTTCAGCTTCTCCAAGTCTTACCTCATTCGTGGAGGTAGATTAGATGGAGAGCCTAGTGTGAGCAACTGCACTAGTTCTTCTAGAATCTGTAGCAACCCTTTAATATTCCTTTCTCACAGCTTCAAGTCCGGCTTTTAGACTTTATACCTAGAGAAACATGAATTAATTCATCTTTTCTGCATTAACCATAGTTCACTTCTAAAATTTTATTTAAATACCATTTTTCTCTTCTCCCCAGTTAAAATTGTTTTTAAAACCAACTTTGCTGTTTTGTGACATTAAAGATACAGCTAACAACAAAATAGCTCTTCTTCATATATATGCATAGATGTTTTCAATTTTCACATTGATTTTTGCTTCTCAGCTACTTTTCCTCATGCATAATGTTAAATCTTAACTTTGAATTTAAGGACTGATCCTCTGAAAGTATTGCAGCACATTCCAAAAAATAGAAGTAAAATTTGACTGCCTCATTAGTTTCAGTGTGCCAGGTTATATAAGTTCTCTATCTTACGTTTAAGTATGTTTAATAAGGACTCTTAGACACTTGGGTGGCAAAGTTGGTTAAATGACCAACTCTTGGTTTCAGCTTGAGTCATGATCTCAGGGTTGTGAGACTGAGCCCCATGTAGGGCTCTGTGCTCAGCGTAGAGCCTGCTTAAGACTCTCTCCCTCTGCCCCTCCCTACCACTAATAAATCTTTTTTTTTTTTTTAAAGTACTCTTAAAATATCAAAATACAACATTAAGATCCTTTGAAAAATTAGGCTAACGTGAGAGCAGTAATTCAAAGCTCTCTTTCAATTTAAGTATACCATACACTATTAATTTTTTTTAACACTTAAAAAAACTGTTGGCTTATAGACAAAGATTTTAAAGTAATGAGGGTAACTAAATTCCAATGGTTGTTTTAATTCCAGTTTTTAGCAAAAATCATTTTTATAGTATTTTCTAAATTACTGGCTAGGGTTAATAGAACCTGTGGTTCCATAATTATTGTTAAAGTAGACTTATGTTTTCATTTTTTTAAGATTTTATTTATTTATAGACTTAGGTTTTTAAAAACTATTTTATATAGCTGACGTTTGTTTGTCACCAGATTGTGAGCTACCAGTCCACGCACAAATCTTTTTGGCCAGTCTCTGCACCTTTTGCCCACTAGGTGGCAGCATTAGGCTCTAGATGAAAGGAAGGAACCCCAAGCCTTTTTGTTCATTTTTCAGTTTTGTTTCCTATTTTCTCATCACAGAGTCTTGTACACGGTTCTGTGGTTGATTCTCTGAAACAGGCAACCGGCTTCCTTGCAGGAAAAGACCCCCTGGAACCAAGGGCAACACAAGAGTACAACAGGCAGGTAGACAGTATTCCCCTAACGCATCACGTACCAGACAGCTAACCAGTTTGGCAAGTGTCAAATGAAAACCCTAAACCACAACTTAAACAACTGAAATAATTCCTATATTATTCTTCACATTATTATACTCATGACTATGTCAAACTGAAAAGCCACCTAAGGGAATTGTGACCAATTTTACCATATTTTACTAAAGGAGGGGAGGAAGGAAATGTCATTTTTTTTTTTAAAGATTTTATTTATTTGACAGACACAGCGAGAGAGAGAACACTAGCAGGGGGAGTGGGAGAGGGAGAAGCAGGCTTCCCACTGAGCAGGGAGCCCAATTTGGGGCTCCATCCCAGGACTCTGGGATCATGACCTGAGCTGAAAGCAGACACTTAATGACTGAGCCATGCAGGTGCTCCAGGAAATGTCTTGTTTTGGATAGATTATAATAAAATATTAGGTGGAGGCATTTAATAAAAACTTAATTGGCTCAAAGTCTTTTCCCTTGAGGTGGACTTCTCCCAACCATCTGACATAGATGTACCTACTTACTGTTACTTGAGAACCTGACATTTCAAACTCCATTTATACCTTCTAACTAACGGGATTATGGGGTGTCTGGCTGGCTCAGTGGGTGGAGCGTACAACCTGATCTCAGGGATCTCAGGGTTGTGAGTTTGAGCCCCACACTGGGTGTAGAGATTACTTAAAATAAAATTTCAAAAAAAAAAAAAACAACCCACACATGCAAGCTTAGAGGATCATAGAGCCTGCTATAATGCTACTATCATTGCTAAAGTGTTACTATAAATTTTTAAGTTCATCTATTTTTTAAGTTTTCTCAATAAGAAAACATTTAAGAGATGCACTTTTTGAGAAAATTAGTAACTATGGCTCAATGGCCATACTCCATTGTTATAATCAACAAGAGAAATAGGATACCCACATTCAATTGTTGTCTAATTAGAACGAGATCTATAATTAATTTAACTTGTTTTCTTACCATTACATATTTTTAAGCTCTCTAAAACACTGAGTGAAAATGCTACCCTCTATTTAGTACAGTCAGACCTTTTTTTTACCGAGTCCAACATTTGCGGATACTCCCATGGGCTGCACAATCGAATTCCAGAGAATTTTCATCAATCCAAAAAGATGCCTTGTACCTGTTAACAGTTACTCCCCAACTCCTACTTCCCTGACCCCCAGTAACTGTTCACGTTCTCTATGAACTGGTCTATTCTGGACATTTCATACGAACAGGATCATATAATATGTTCCTTTCATGCCTGGCTTATTTCACTTAGTATCATGATTTCAAGGTTCACCCATGTAGTGACAATGATCAGTCCTCCATTCCTTCTACAGCAACAGAATGTTGCACTGTATGGCTGCGCCACAGTTTGTTTATTCACTCATCAGCTGATTGACCTTTGGGTCCTTTCCCTTTTGGCTATGATGAAAAATGCTGCTATGATAATTAACGTCCAACTTTGTGTATAGACCTAGATTTTCAATTCTCTTGGATATATAGGTAGGAGTGAAATTCTCAGGTCTTATGGTAACCGTGTGTTTAACATTTTGAGGAACTGTCAAATTTTTCCAAAGCAGCTGCACCACTTTAATTCCCTCCGAGCAGTGTATGAGGGTACCCATTTCTCCACACTGTTGCCAACATTTGTTATGGTGCATTTTTCTTCATTCTCTATTCTTTCTATTCTTCAGACTGGATGATCTCAACTGATCTATCTTCCAAACATGTTGATTCTTTCTTCTGCCTGTTCAAATCTGCTATGCTCTAGTAAATCATTTCAGCTATTGTACTTATTCAAATCCAGAACTTCCTCTTGGTCCTTCTCTAATAATTATTGCCAGTTTTACTGATGCTCTTCTTGAGGAGAGAATAGATGGAACTTCTTATTGTGTCCGTTGTTGCTGTCATCTATGTTGATATCATCTATGGCTTGCATTTTTCCATTTAGGCCTATGATACGCTGCAAATTAATTTTAGAGCATGGTCCGAGGCAAGAATCAGGCTTCATGTTTTCCAATATGGATAATCAATGGTTCTCACAACATTTCTGTTCCTTATTTAATTCTTTTGGTGTTTTGGTCAAAAATCAGTTTACCGGGGCACCTGGGTGGCTCAGTGGGTTAAAGTCCCTGCCTTTGGCTCAGGTCATGATCTCAGGGTCCTGGGATTGAGCCCCGCATCGGGCTCTCTGCTCAGTGAGGAGCCTGCTTCCCCCTCTCTCTCTGCCTGCCTCTCTGCCTACTTGTGATCTCTGTCAAATAAATAAATAAAATCTTTTAAGAAAATCAGTTTACCATTTAAGTATGGGCCGATGCTAGGACTCTCTTCTGTTCTAGTGATCTATTGCCTACCATTTTGTCTACACCACACTGTCTGATTGTCATGACTTTATAGTATATCTTGAAGTCATACAGAGGAAGTCCTCAAGCTGTGCTCTTTCGTAAGATTTTAGCTCCTTTGCATTTTAGTACAAACTTTAAAAATTTCTATTTGAGAAAAAGGCTACTGAGCAACTGGTTGGGATAACAATCTATAGATCAGTTTAGAGGGAACCGCGATATTACCAATATTAAGTCTTCCAATTCGCGGACATGGGACAGCTCTCCATTCATAGGCATCTTTCATTTCTCACAGCAATATCTTCAGTTTTCATTGTTCTTACAAACTTTCTGTTAACTTATTGCTACGTATTCCATGTTTGATGCTGTTGTCAGTATAAATTTTAAAAATTTAAAAAAATATTCTTTTCCAATTGTTTCCTGCTTGTCCACAAAAACAATTGATTTTTTGCATCTTACCCTCTATCTTGTGACTATGCAAAGTTTATTAGTTTAATGATTGCCTTTTAGGGGGATTTTTCATATAAACATTCAGACAAAAAGAGACATTTTTACTTTTGCTTCCCATTTTATGCCCTTTTTAAATTTAATTTTTGAGAGAGAGAGACAGAGAGAGCAAACGAGGTTTGGAAAAGAGAGGCAGAGGGAGACGGAGAATCTTAAGCAGGTCCCGACAGGAGCCCAGAGCAGGGACTCGATCTCACAGCCCTGAGATCATGACCCCAGCCAAAATCAAGAGTCAGATGCTTAACTGACCGAGCCACTCACGCACCCTCTTATATACCCTTTTTTAAAAAAAACCCAGCTGCACTAAACCTCCCATAAAATGTTTGAAGAGGCATAGTCAAACCTTACTCTGACAATCTCTTTGTTTCAATTGGAGCATGTATTCCATTTTTATTTAACTATTACCGTCATTCAATTTAGATTTCTTACCTAGCTATTTGTTTTCTATTCACCTGTTTTCTTCCCCCTCTCCTGACATTTTTTGGCTTAATCAATGTTCTTAGAATTCCACTATAACTAAACTACTGACATTTCAGGTGTACTGTTTTGTATTTTTTTCTAAATAGTTGCTTTATGGATGTCAGTGTTTTCCATAACTTATCACAGATGACTCAGGGTTACTGTTCTACTTCATGTAAAATGTAATGTAAAATTTTACTTAAAATGTACGTTTGAATAACCCCACAACTGTACTTTCATTCACTTCATACAGTCCTTTGTACTATCAAATACGTTGTATCTATGAACATTATAAACCCCACACTAAAATGTCATAATTTAACTTTTAAGTAAATTAAGAGAAAATATACAGTATTTTATTTACCCCACAAATTTACCAGTTGTTTTAACACTGTAGCTCTCAATGAGAAGCACTCTACTGGGTAGAGGACAAAGATACTGTTAAATATCTTACAAGCACAGACGGAGAATTACCCAGCCCAGACGGCCAACAGAGCCAAGGCTGAGGAACTCTACCTTAAGAATAATGCACATTATTTTTATCTGGTTACTTTCAAGATACCCTCCTTAGAACTTCAGTTTTCATCATATTAAACTTAAATCTAGGTAAAATATTTTTATTTATCCTGCTTTGCAGGGGTTGTGTCTGCGCCTGTTAGATCTGGAGGTTTTTTAAACCAAATTTAGGAAATTTTTTACCATTATTTTTTTCAAATATTTCATGACACATTATCTTTTCCCTCTCCTCCTGGGACTGCAATAACCCATATTTTAGACTGCTTGGTATCATCCCTCAGGTCTTCAGGATCTGTTCATGGATTTTCATTGTCATTTCTGTTCTCCATATTGAATTATTTTTTTGTCTTCATGTTAATTGAAACTTTTTTCCTGTTTTCTCCAATCTCTGCTAAGCCCAACCACCATTTTGTTTCTTTCCCTGATACTACACTTTTCAGTTGGAGAGTTTCCATACTTCTTTTTTAGTTTATATTGCTTGCTGAAAATCCCTACCTTTTATTATGACTTTATACTCCTCAGGTCCTTGAACAAATAATAGCTGCTTTAAACAAATCCTTGTCCACAAAGACCAACATCTGGGTCATCTTGGGGTCAGTTTCTGTTTATTGTTTTTATTCTTAATTGTGGGTCCCGTTTCTTGTTTCTTCAATTATCTAGGAATTTCATATACTGATTAGAGATGATATAAAGACCACAGATGTATAGCCTTCCTCTAAATATTGCTGATTTTTTTTCAAGATTTTATTTATTTATTTGAGAGAGAGACAGTGAGAGAGAGTATGAGCAAGGAGAAGGTCAGAGAGAGAAGCAGACTCCCCGTGGAGCTGGGAGCCCAATGCGGGACTCGATCCCGAGACTCCAGGATCATGACCTGAGCCATAGGTAGTCGTCCAACCAACTGAGCCACCCAGGCATCCCAATATTGCTGATTTTTTTAAAAAAGATTTTATTTATTTATTTGACAGAGAGAGATCACAAGTAGGCAGAGAGGCAGGCAGAGAGAGAGAGAGGAGGAAGCAAGCTCCCTACCAAGGAGAAAGCCCGATGCAGGGCTCGATCCCAGGACCCTGGGATCATGACCTGAGCCAAAGGCAGAGGCTTTAACCTACTGAGCCACCCAGGCGCCCCAATACTGCTGATTTTTGTTGGAAGGAGGAGATAACTTTGCTGAATTCAAACTCAAACTGCTGTGCAGGGGAGGAACTGAATCCCTTCTCAGTTCATTAGGGACTTGGAATCTCCCTCATAAACATGGTTCAGAGGTTAGACAAGTGTGTCTTGGCTGAGTTGGGGCTCCTTCCTAAGCAACCCCCTTTTTCAGAGAGTTCATGCTTACTTTTCAGCCTTGCTAAGTGTTCTCAACTCTGCTCTGACTCCGGCAGCCAACAAGAACATGGACTACAGGTGGTGTTAGGCAAAATGATAAATCTCGTCCATGGCAGTTTCCCTCTTTTAAGGACTAACTCCCCACTTCAGGTTCTGCCTGCTTTTGATCACACCCCAGGATCTTCAAACAGTTGTTTCTCTTTCATATTCAGTCCAGTTTTAATAATGGTTACCTACAGGGGGAATAATCGGATATAAGCAACTTTGCCAATATTGGAATACCAGTTAGGATTTTTAAATGTAACAGCTTTATTGGAAATAAAGATATCCCTCTACACCTTGATACATTCATCTTCTAATCCTAATGCACAGGGCTGACACAAAAGAAACAAAGAAACAGTTTCTACTAGACAAGACACTACTTCCGTGCCTGAAGAAACTTCTCCATGGTATAATGAAAATAATGCAACCTTGGTTATCACAGAAATTGTTTGCCAATTGCATGAACTTACAAAGATGATTAAATTCTCTGTGCTCTTCTACTTGTATTATGGAGACAGTCTCATAGGCTTGTTAGAAAGGTTAAATGCTTACGTTGCAAAGCATAGAGCACATGGTAAAACCAAAACAAAAAAATGTCAGGTTCTTTTCCTTAGACCTCTTCCTCCATTCTAGCAGTGGAAATAGTAGGAATTTCTCAAACATGACTGCTCTTTTTCTAGTTACTTTATTCCATTAGTAACATCTAGTTAAGTTCACTTTCCAAGGAGGAAAGAACACCAGACTGAGAACAAATCTCACTTGATGAACACAACGAGGTAGAAGCAGGGACTGTCCAGGGGGACGATAAATCCAGGGAAGACACGTACCTCCACAGTGTCTCTGGGACAGCAAGGGTAGAGGCAGAAGGAAGACTGGCAATGTAAAAGGGATCTTTATCACAGAATTTCTCCATGTGTACATAGAAAAGGGTTTTTCTGTGGATATAAGTATACAGTAAACAACAGTAATCTAATTAGCAAAACTGCTGAGAAAAACAACACATTTCAAGAGTGAAATAAATGAAACGGTAAGGAAAATATTAACTTAAAAAAATTAAATCATACAGGTTGGGTGGGCAGATGGCAGAGTGGGAGGACCCCAAGTTTGCCTTGTCACCTGGATACAAATAGATAACATCTGTATCAATGTAAATTACCTAGGACATGACCTGAAGACTGGCAGAACTCCACAACTAGAGGCAGGAAGAGGTCACAGTGAAGAAGGAGGAAGGGCAAAGACATGGTCTGTAGTGAAAAGGACTGTATCCTGGTAGGGAGGGAGCCAATGGTGCAGAGAAAGGCTGAAAACAGACTTTCACACTGGGGCGCTCACAAATGAGGAGGATGAATCTCCATAATATTTGCTTTTGAAATTCAGAAGGCCAAATTTTATGAGTTCTTAAAATCATCAGGACTTAAGATCTGGAATTTTAAAAATCAGCAAGCTTGGCTCTTGGAGAGCCTCGATGGTGTTAAGGAGCAGAGCCCCCACCCTGAAAAGGACAGGACAATAAAGAGCCCAAGCAGATATGGTGTAGAACCAGCAGTTTGAAAACGCTGGGACAGACAGGAAGGACAGTGATTTCTCATCTCAGAGCATGGCCTAGAGAGACAGGGATCATGGGGAGACCCCTCCAGGAGCTGGCAGGAGCTCCCTGCAGGAGCATCATTCCCTCCCCTGCAACCAGCATAAACAACAGCTACCTGCAGGAACCAGAGCAGTATAGACACTTCTTACCTAACTTGTTTACATCAATCCACACCACACACCCCCCATTCCCCATCCCAACCTTCAGTGGATCCACCCTTCCCAGTCATACATCCCTCACTCCTGGCACTGTGGAATTCTCCCCCAGAAGACCAGGGAATAACTGGACTGAAGGAAAAAGAGGCCATGACTCAACAGTATAGCACATGCAACACACATAGGAGATACTCCCTAAAGCACCAGGTCATGGGCAACAGGGAACACTGCATTGTGGCCACTAAAAGATCTATTCTTCATAAGGCTTTTATTGTGAAGAGCAAAAGAAGTAGCTGACTTTCCTAACAGAGAGAAATAGGCAAAGTCAAACAAAATGAGAAGATAGAGAAAAATGTCCCAAATGAAAGAACAGGACCAAACCAAGCAAGAGACCAAAGCAAAACATATATAATGTGCCTGATAGAGAATATAAAGTAATAATCACAAAAATACTCCCTGGACTGGAGAAAAGAGGACATCAGTGAGACCCTTAGCACAGAAATTAAAAAAAGAGCCAGTCAGGGACCAAGAACACAATAAATTAAAAATACATTTGATGGAATAAATAGGCTTGATGAAGCAGAGGAATGAATTATGACATGGAACACAAGTAATGGAAAGTAACCAAACTGAGCAAAGGAGAGGAAAGAAAATTATGCAAATTGAGAACTGTCATAGGGAACTCAGTGATTTTGTCAAGTGTAATAACGTTTGTATTATAGGGATCTCAGAAGGAGAGAGAGATAAAAGGGCAGAAAACTTATTTGAAGAAATAATAGCTGAAAACTTCCCTAATCTGGGGGAGGAAACAGATACCTGGATTCAGGAGGCACAAAGAGCTTCCCTCCAAAATTCAACCCAAGGAGGTCCACACCAAGAAATAAAGTAATTAAAATGGCAAAAAGTAGCAATAAAGAAGAAGTTTTAAAAGCAACAAGAGAAAAGAAAACAGTTACATACAAGGGAAACTCCATAACATTATCAGGATTTTTCAATAGAAACTTAGCAGGACAGAAGACAGTGATAGGATATATTTAAAGTGCTAAAAGAAAATAAAAGTGCAACCAAGAATACTCTCTCCAGCAAGGCTATCTTTCTGAATAGAAGGAGAGTAAAGAGTTTCTCATACAAACAAAAACTAAAGAAGTTCATGACCATTAAACCAGTCCTATAAGAAATATTAAGGTTGAAAAACAAATTCTTTGAATGGAAAGGAAAACCATAGAGAGAGTAGGAGGAGTAAAAAACACAAAAGCAGCAAAAATAAATATATCTGTAAAATTGGTCAAGGGATTCCTTAAATAAAAGGAGGTAAAATACGACACCATATACCTAAAATGTGTGTGTGGGGGTGGGGGTCAGGTGTGGGGAGAGGAGTAAAGAATGGGTTTAAACTTAAGTGACCATCAACTTAATAGAAACTGCTATATGCAAAAGATACTATAGGCAAACCTAATGTTAACCACAAATCAAAAACCAGTAATAGATATGCAAAAATAAAGAGAAAGAAATCCAAATATATTTCTAAATAAAGCCAATAAACCATGAGAGCAAGAGGAGAATTAGAGAAAACCTATTTTTTTAAAAAAATCACAAAACTAGTAACAAAATAGCAATAATTACATGTCTATCAATAGTACTTTGAAAGTAAATGGACTAAATGCTCCAAACAAAAGACACAGGGTGTCAGAATGGATTAAAAAACAAGACCCATCTATATGCTGCCTACAAGAGACTCATTTCAGACCAAAAGACATCTGCAGATTTAAAGTGAGGAGATGGAGAATATTTATCATTCAAAACAAATTCAGGGTAGCAGTGCTTATATCAGAAAAATAGACTTTAAAACAAAGACTGTAACAAGAGACAAAGAAGGACATTGTATAAGAATAAAGGGACGATCCAATAAGAGGATACAACAATTGTATTTATTCATGCACCCAACATGGGAGCACCCAAAAACATAAAACTGTTAATAACAAACATAAAGGGAACAATTGATAGTAATACAATAATGGTAGGGGACCTTAACACCCCATTTGCATTAATGGACAGACCATCCAAACAGAAAATCAGTAAGGAAACAATTTGTTTTGAATGACTCACTGGACCAGATGGATTTAACAGATATTTTCAGAACATTCCATCCTAAAACAGCAGGATATACATTCTTTCAAGCACATATGGAACATTCTCCAGAACAGATCACATATTAGGCCACAAAACAAGTCTCAACAAATTCAAAAAACTGAAGGTATACCATGCATCTTTTCTGACCACAACACTATGAAATTAGAAATTAACCACAAGAAATAATCTGGAAAGAGCACAAATACTTGGGAGGTTAAAACAACATGCTAGTAAACAATGAATGGGTCAACCAAGAAATTAAAGAAAAATCAATAACTACATAAAAACAAATGAAAATGAAAATAGAATGGTTCAAAATCTTTGGGATACAGCAAAAGTGGTTCTAAGAAGAAAGTTTATAGCAACACAGCCCTACCTTAAGAAGCAAGAAAAATCACAAACAACCTTACATTATACCTAAAGAAGCTAGAAAAAGAAGAACAATCCCAAATCCCAGCAAAAGGTTGGAGTAAAGATTAGAGCAGAAATAAATGATACAGAAACAAAAAAAAAAAAAAATAGCACAGATCAATGAAGTCAGGAGCTTTCAGAAGATCAATAAAATTGATAAATCCTTTATATGTTTATAAAAAATTTTTTTTAAATTAAATTTTAAAAAAACATAAAAAATTGATAAACCCTTAGCAAGACCCATGAGAGAGAGCGAGAGAACCAAATAAACAGAATTACTAATGAAAGAGGAGAAATAACAACCAACACCATAGAAATACAAACAATTCTAAAAGAATATTATGAAAGCCTATATGTCAACAAATTGGGCAACTTAGGAGAAACAGATAAATTCCAAGAAACATATATTCTACCAAAACTAGGTTAGGGAAAAATAGAAAATCTGAACAGACCAGGTACTGGTAAGGAGATTGAATCAGTAACCAAAAAACTCCCAAAAAGTAAAAGTCCAGGACCAGACGGCTTTACAGGCAAACTCTACTAAACATTTTAATTTTTTTATTTTAATTTTTATTTTTTTTCTACTACACATTTGAAAAAGAGTTAATATTGATTCTTCCCAAACTAGTCCAAAAAACAGAAGAGGAAGGAAAACTTCTAGATCCTTTTTATGAGGGCAATGTCACCCTGATACCAAAATGACATAAAGATACCACAAACACACAAAAAAAAACTAAAAGAGAGAGAGAGAGAGAGAATTACAGGCCAGTATCTCTCATGACTATAGATGCAAAAATCCTCAACAAAATGTTAGAAAACTGAATCCAATAAAATATATTTAAAAAATCATGTACCACAATCAAGTGGAATTTATTCCTAGATGATAGGGTGGTTCAATATTCATAATCACGGTGATATGTCACATCAGTAAAAGAAAGGATAAAAACCATACGATATTTCAATAGATGCAGAAAAAGCATTTGACAAAGTACAACATCCATTCATAATAAAAACTTCTCTGCAAAGTAGGTCTAGAGGGAACATATATCAAGATAATAAAGGCCTTATTTGAAAAACCCACAGCAAATATCACACCTAATGGGGAAAAACTGAGAGCTTTTCCCTTAAGATCAAGGACAAGTATGTCCACCCTCATCAGTTTTATTCAACATAGAACTGCAAGTCCTCACCACAGCATTAAGACAACATAAAGAAATAAAAGTCATCTAAATTGGTAAGGAAGAAGTAAAACCTTCATTATTTGCAGATGACATGATACTATATATAGAAAACATTAAAGATTCCACCAAAAACCTACTAGAACTGATAAATTTAGTAAAGCTGCAGGATATAAAATCAGTGTACAGAAACCTGCTGGATTCCTATACATTAATAATAAAGCAGCAGAAACTGAAAATAAGAAAACAATCTTATTGGAGCGCCTGGGTGGCTCAGTGGGTTAAAGACTCTGCCTTTGGCTCAGGTCATGATCCCAGGGTCCTGGGATAGAGCCCTGCATCGGGCTCACTGCTCGGCAGGGAGCCTGCTTCCTCCTCTCTCTCTGCCTGCCTCTCTGCCTACTTGTGATCTCTGTCTGTCAAATAAATAAGTAAAATCTTGAAAGAAAGAAAGAAAGAAAGAAAGAAAGAAAGAAAGAAAGAAAGAAAGAAAAAGAAAACAATCCTATTTACAATTGCACCAAGTACATTAAACATCTAGGAATAAACTTAACCAAAGAAAGACCTGAATTCTGAAAACTATAAAATATTGATGAAAGAAACTCAAGACAATGCAAAGAAATGGAAAGACATTCCATGCTCATAGATAGGAAGAGCCAAGACTGTTAAAATGTCCCATACTACACAAACCAATCTACAGGTTTAATCAATCCCTCTTAAATACCAAGAGCACTTTTCACAAAACCAAAGCAAATAATCCTAAATACCACAAAGGACCCCAAATAGTCAAAGCAGTCTTGAAAAAGAAAAACAAAACTGGAGGTATCATGATCTAGATTTCAAGTTATATTACAAAGTGGTAGTGATTAAAATAGTATGGTACTGGCATGAAAACAGACACACAAATCAATAGAATAGAACAGAAAGCCTGGAAATAAACCCACAACTAATCTTCAACAGAGGAGGAATATATATACAATGGGAAAAGACAGTCTCTTCAACAAATGGTGATGGGGAGAACCACAGCAACAGGCAAAAGAATGAAACTGGACCACTTTATTTCATCATACACAAAAATAAACTCAAAATGCATTAAAGATCTAAATGTGAGGCCTGAAACCATAAAAATCCTTTAAGAGAGCACAGGCAGTAATCTCTCTGACACTGGCCACATCAACACAGTTCTAAATGTCTCCTGAGGCAAGAGAAATAAAAGCAAAAATAAATAATTGGGACTACACCAAAATAAAAAGCTCCTGCACAGCAAAGGAAGCAATCAACAAAACTAAAAGGCAACCTACTGAATGGGAGAAGATATTTACAAATGACATATCTGATAAAGGGTTAGTATCCAAAATACGTAAAGAACTGATACAACTCAACACACAACAAAACCAAATAACCCATTTAGAAATGGGCAAAAGACATGAAAATTTATTTCTCCAAAGAAAACATACAAATGGATAACATACATGTGAAAAGATGTTCAACATCACTTATCATCAGGGAAATTCAAATTATAACTACATGAGATATCACCTCCCACCTGTCACAATGGCTAAAACAGAAAAACACAAGAAACACCAAGTATTAGCAAAGATATGAAGAAAAAGGAAGCCCTGTGCACTGTTGGTGGGAATGCAAACTGGTACAGCCAATCTGGAAAACAGTATGGAGATGCCTCAAAATGTTAAAAATAGAACTATTGTATCCAGGAGTTATACCACTGGGTATTTACCCCCCAAATACAAAAGCACTAAGGAAAGGGATACATGTACCCTTATGTCTATTGCAGCATTATTTATAAGAACCAAACTACAAAAGCAGCCCAAACTATGGAAGTGTCCATCAATAGATAAATAAAGAAGATGTGGTATATACACGCAATGGAATATTATTCAGCCATAAAAAAGAACAAAATCTTGCCATTTGCAACAACATGGATAGAGCTAGACTGTATTAAGCTAAGCAACAGAAGTCAAAGAAAAACAAATGCCATATGATCTCACTCATTCCATATGTGGAATTTAAGAAACAAAACAAATGAGCAAAGGGAAAAAGAGAGACAAATCAAGAAACAGACTCCTAACTATAACAAACTGATGGTTATGGGTGGGGGGACATGGGGGATGGGGAGTAAGGAGTATGCTTATCATAAAATAAAGTGATAAAAAATTAAAAAGCTATATAAAAAGTTAAATTATGCATGCTTAAAAAATTTTTTTTAAGTTTATTGTGCTTCCATTTATGAAAGTAAATTTTGCTCCTTATAAAGGAACAAAAAACTAGAATTATACAGGACTATAATTTATAAATTTTTAAAATTAACAATAGATTATGAAATATTTACCATGTGTTTACATAGTGTTTTACTTGATCTTTACTATTTGCATTATATTTCTAGAATAAATACGACATAATTTATGTACTTAGTATTAAAAATTATTGGAAATTTAGGCTGGTTCTAATTTACAGAACTATTTACAAATTTTACTGATCTCTGATAATTTCCTTGGGTTTTGTCATCTGTAAATATAATTAGCATACAATTAATGTCCTCATCTTGATTTCTTAAGATGTGAATAAAGGAAGAAAAATGGACTCTTATGAAACATATGAGGGAATGCTTTCCAGGTTGTATTAGTTCATGATTACTCTTACTTGGACACAGGTCTGTTGGTACCTAATTACATCATCTTCCAACCTATATTTCTCCACCTTTCCACAGGTATATAAGAGACTTTATTACGTATTATTCTAATATCCAGCTGCACCATTCTTACAGAATCTATTTCACCTGTGTTTCCAGTACCCTATCATAAAAGCATAAGGAGGCATCGATTGTTCCAAGGGAATTCACACAGGTTTTCTGTTCTAAAGGTTATTAGAGAGAGATGAGGCAAACACAGGTGCTCCAAGGAAATCAAAGTGGAAGCACTGCTGCCGCAGATAGGGCAGAGCTGAGAAGCAGCTGATGTGCTGAGAAATAAGAAAGAATCAGAACAAGGATAGTTCATTACAAGACTCCCAGGATTATATCATCATATACTGCTAACATGATATATACTCTCAGCTTAAGCCATTGAGAATAACCTGAAGGAGAAAAGGCCAAAGTAAAATTGACATATTTACGTCATGGTACAATATACTTTTGGAATATAATATTTTTTATGTTAGTGATTGATTGGTTTAAATGTTAGCCTAACAGCACCCGTCATTATGGTCGTGTGTCTGTAATCAGGAAGCAGTGGTGAAGAACAGGGGCATCTCCTTGAGTTCCTTAGTCAGGTGTACATTGGTATAAACCACAAGTCAGCAGTTTTTCTGTAAAGAGCCAGTAAATATTTAATAAATATTTAATCTTATGGGTCATATGGTCTCTGTTGCAGCTATTCAACTCTACCGTTGTGGCATAATAGCAACATAGACAATATGTAAATGAATGGACATGGCTGTATCCAGCAGAACTTTACTTATAAAACAGGCGGTGGGCTGGATTTGGTCTATAGTTTGTTGACCACTAGTGTAAATACCAAGAGGTAAATATCTAGCATAAATATCTAGGTAAATATCAATGTTGCTTGAATATGTCCTAAAATCCCAAATGAGCAAGGAATATTGTGTAGATGAATGCAATTTTACTTTCCTATGATATCACAGCAATCACATTTCATATTCAATGAGCTCAATATACAGTTGAACCAATTTTTCTAGATATCATCAAAACTTGAGGATCACTTACCTGTGCATAATCACCAAAAGGTTGAGAATAAGAAATGCACTTTTCCAATGTGTGTTGTGATTCATTTCCCTGAGAGATTGCATCCAGAATATTGCTTGCAATTCCAGTCTTCTGCAGAGCGGTTTTACTTGCAGGGGCTAAAGTCAAATTTCAATATTTTTAGCTAAAAGTTGTTTTGTTATAAATTATAAACAAAGTACAAAACTCATTAATTCAACATGTACCCAAACAACACAGATTTTTATTTGCCTGCATATAGCTATAGTTCTCATCCCCCAGGGGGAGGATATACACTATATGATGCTGTCTTGTTCATTTAAAGCAACTGAACGTGGAAGTTTGCCCAATGGATAAATAATTTTGATGGAAACATTTTTAAGATACATGTCTAATCTCTAAAAGAAGGCAAACAAAATGTAAACTAATCCTTCTTATTAATGCAATAGTTGTAACCATCAATTTTAGACCAGGTAAAAAATGCAGTGGGTATAGGAGAAGCACATTAAATTTTTTTTCTGGCTCTTTTAAAAAATTACAAATTAATGTCAAGGTACCAGAGGATACTTTATAAAATACAGAGCATATATATTATTTCATTTCTTTTAACTCTATTCTTTTTTCCCCAGAGGTAACAGTTTAGAATTTATTTTCCCAGATTTACTGTATGCATTTACACATTAAATATGTACACGTAAGAATATATAGTTTTTTTAAAAAAAGAATACATAGTTTTAAACAAACATAAATGGAATCATTTTAGGCACATGTTGGCTTTTTCTACTTAATTTGCTTTAGAGAGAATTTCATATTAGTACATGTAGCTCTCCCTCAACTATAACAAAAAGTTGTATTGTATTTCATTTTATGAAAAACTATTTTTTTATTTAACCATTCCCCTATTGAGGAATATTAAGGCACTTTTCAGTTACACTATTGACAACCAACATTGTAGTGAATATCCTAGTGCCTAGAACACACCATATTTGTGATTTTCTCTTAAAACTACATTTAATAATTTACCTAAATTGAAGGCCTGAGAAAGTCTTCCAAAAAAGTAAATAAGAGTTCAACTTCTGCTTATTATCATTAGCTCACAGTTTTGGGGGGATTGTTTGCAAATATTCTGGATATATGAGATATGTAGAGGTTTAAATCTCTATTTTAGAAATAGATTTAGAATACAAATGATTCTATATGTATTGTACAGCATTATAGTATTGCCAATAATTCCCTTGCCAGATTTTCTATTATGATTTAATAATTCAGTAAATTGATTATATTTTTTTTTTAAAGATTTTATTTATTTATTTGACAGAGAGAAATCACAAGTAGGCAGAGAGGCAGGCAGAGAGAGAGGAGGAAGCAGGCTCCCTGCTGAGCAGAAAGCCCGATGTGGGGCTCGAACCCAGGACCTGGGATCATGACCTGAGCCGAAGGCAGCGGCCCAACCCACTGAGCCACCCAGGCGCCCCAGTAAATTGATTATATTCTTAATAAGATATTACAAAAGATGTTTCCTTTAATAGTTAGAATACATTTTAAGTGTCTTAATTTTAGTTATTCTTTAATTTAAAGATGAGGTCATAATTTAGGCTTTCATGGCCAATAAGCATTATTTGCTTCCATTTAGTTAGAGTAAGACTGATTATGGAAAGTATTTAATAAAACTCCAAAATACTAATACTGAGCTCTTACTTACATGATAAGCACACACTGGGCAACACACTTGCCAGGTTCAGGTATGGATTCTTACTGAGCCGTATTTCTTTTGGTGGTTCTCCCAATAGTGAAGTCTGATTCTTAGAGGCCACCTATTTATCAAAAATAAAACAGTAGGTGTTTAATCAGAGGTACAGGAAAATATAAATGCAGAAAAAGTAGAGAAATACTTACTCTTCAGTAAATCTAGTCTAGTGTAGTAAAAATTTGTGGAACCCAATGTTTGAACATATGAAGTTATGGAGTATTTCTGGATAGTGATTAAAATGATCATACTCCACTTATTTTTTCAATTAGTTTTTTTTAAATTACCTTAGAACTTTAGAACTGAAAGAGAATTAAAGGCATTCTTGTAAATTCTTTTCACTGGAACTAGGAGAGAATTACTTCACAAGAAAAAGCAAATCCCATACCTTATTTCCAGAAATACTGTTATCTACATTTTCCTACTAGGATTTTTATAGTGTATGGCTACAGCCAAATGATAAAGGAAAGCTTACCGATTTCTGGTTCTAAAAGTAATACCAAACAAAATAAGTGGATTTAATAAAATCCAAATCCACATTTAGAAGATAACCCTAGAAATTCACATTTCTTGAAAATACATCAGTAAATTTTATATAATTAAGTGTAAGGGTTCTAGCATTTCTTTAACAGAAGAAAAGGGCTGATTCTTCAGATCATTTTGTTTTGTACTGATGGAATTTTTTACTTTTCAACTCTCTGTTAGTAAAAAGAATTTTTTTAAATAAAACAATGTAGGTTACTATAATTAAAGCTAGAAGCTAAGTTTTCATTTCTAGTTAATTTTTGTTTTGTTCCCCGAACAGAATGGAATATAATATCAAGTGCTTATTTCTATATTTGAGAAACAACTCAATAAACATCTCCTTTATTTCTTCCTTATCTGGTCAATATTATTGTATTTGGATTGAGAAATCTGTCCTGTACATCTTCATAAGACTCAAAGAAGTCCAGATTTGCTTGTGATAGGTAAATCACAGATACAGATGTATTTATTCAAAGATGCTTACTGAATGTTTACCATGCTCCAGGTGCTGTGGTAAGCATTGATAATACTAAAACGAGTAGGACAAGAATACTACCATTAAGAAATTCACAATTAAGGGGTGCCTGGGTGGCTCAGTGGATTAAAGCCTCTGCCTTCAGCTCAGGTCATGATCCCAGGGTCCTGGCCTCAGCAGGGAACCTGCTTCCCCTCTCTTTCTGCCTGCCTCTCTGCCTACTTATGATCTCTGTCTGTCAAATAAATAAATACAATCTTTAAAAAAAAAAAAGAAAAAATTCCCAGTTAAGTAGATATAAAGCTCAAAAGAAGTCTAAGATGGAAACATAAAATTCTATGTAGGAGCTAACACCATTACATATTTGCCAAAGGAAAATGTATAGCATGATGAAAGACGGTGCCCTAGAGAGAATTCAAAGACTGAGAAAATGTAGCCAGGAAGGTACTCTAAGATTTTTGTCTCTAAAGTACTTAAATTGCCAAGATAATCAGATTCTATCCTATCAGGGTTCTCAACTCTAGCTATGAAAGAAAATCACTTATAAAAAAAAAAATACAATGTATCAACAACAAAAAGAGCCCTGGACCAAATGGCTTCACTGGGTAATTCAATGAAATATTTATTTTTAAATTTAAAATCAATTAACTAACATAGTGTATTATTAGTTTCAAAGATAGAGTTTAATGATTCATCAGTTGCATACAACGTCCAGTGCTCATTCCATCAAGTGGCCTTGTTAATGACCATCACACATTTACCCCATCACTCCCCCCACCCCACCACCACTTTCCCTCCAGCAACACTGTTTCCTGGAGTTGAGTCTTTTATGGTTTGTCTTCTTCTCTGATTTTTTTCTTATTTTATTTTTCCTTCGCTTCCTCTATATTCATCTGCTTTGTCTCTTAAATTCCACATATGAGTGAAATCATTTATTTGTCTTTCTCTGATTGACTTATTTCACTTAGCATAACACCCTCTAGTTCCATCCATGTCATTGCAAATGTTGAGATTTCATTCTTTTTGATGGCTCAGTAGCATTCTACTGCCTATGCACGTGTGTACACAAACACACACAGACACACAGACACACACACACACCATTGCTTCTTTATCCATTCATCTGTTGATGGACATCTGGGCTATTTCCATATTTTGGCTATTATGGACATTGCTGCTATAAACATTGGGGTGCATGTGCCCCTTCTAATCACTATTCAATAAAACATTTAAAGAGGAATTAATGCCAATTCTTTTCAAACTCTTCCACAAAACTGAAGGAGAATACTTTCAGCATTGTTCTAGTACCAAAGCCAGAGACACACCACAAAAAAGAAAGAGAACCACAGATAAATATCCCTTATAAATATTGGTGCCAAAACCATCAACAAAACACTAGCAAACCAAAATGAGTAGATTATTAAAGGGATTATACATCATAACCAACTGGGATTTACTCCTAAAATGCAAGGATGATTCAATGTACGAAAGTCATTCAACATAATACACTATACTAACAGAATGGAGAAAAAAAACAGTCACCTTAACTGATGCAGAAAAAGCATTTGACAAAATTTAACATGCTTTCACGACTAAAATTCAATGCACTCAGGGAACCTGAGTGGCTCAGTCAGTTAAACATCTGCCTTCAGCTCAGATCATGATCTCAGGCTCCTGGGATTGAGCCCCGCATTGCATTCCATGCTCAGCAAGGAGCGTGCTTCTCCCTCTCTCTCTGCTGCTCCCCCTGCTTGTGTGCTCTCTCTCATTCAAATAAACAAATAAAGTCTTTAAAAAACAAAATAAAATGAAACACACTCAGCAAAGTTAGCACAGAAGGAAGCTACCTTAATAAAACAGAAGTTATATATGAAGTCAACATCATACTCAATAGTGAAAGACTGAAATCTTCCCCTCTAACATCAAGAACAAGACAAAGCTGTCTGCTTTCACCACTTCTGTTCAACATAATATTGCATGTTTTAGTCAGAGCAAATAAGTAGGAAAAAGAAATAAAAGACATCCAAACCAGAGTGGAAGAAGTAAAGTGATTTCCGCTTGCGAATGCATGAAAACCCTAAATGCTACACATACACAAACTGTTAGACTAAATGATTTCAGCAAAGTTGCAGGATATAAAATCAACATACAAAAATTAGTTGCATTTCTATACACTAACAATGAACAATCCAAAAAGAAAAATAAGAAAACAGTTCCATTTACAACAGAATCAAAAAGGATAAAATATTTAAGAATTAGCTGAACAAAAAAAAGGAGTGACTGAACCAAAGAAGAAAAATACTTACTCACTAAAAACTGCACAACATGGCTGAAAGTGATATTTAAGCAGAATCTCAATAAAGTGAGGGATTAGCCATGAAAATATCTAAGACTGCACTGTCCACCATGGTAGCTACTAGCTACACATGACTACTGAGCCTAAGAAATAGTAGACAGTTTAAACTGAGATGTATGTGGAATGTAAAATATATACTAAATTTCAAAGAGTTAGTACCAAAGAATGTAAAATATCTTAATAGTTCAGTATATATATCCATTTTGAACTAATATTTTGTATATGCTATATTAAATATTAAAAATGTTAAAAAAAAAAAAAAAAACAGGGGCACCTGGGTGGCTCAGTTGCTTGAGCATCCAATTCTTGGTTTCAGCTCAGGTCATGATCTTGAGGTCCTGAGATCAAGCCCTGTGTGGAGCTCTGTACTCAGTGTAGACTCTGTTTGAGATTCTCTCTCTCCCTCTGCCCCTTTCCCAGCTCTCTAAAATAAATCTTTAAAAACAATTTTTAAAACATTGCTGGATTAAAAGACATAAATAAAAGGAAAGTTATCCCATGTTCATGGATTAGAAGACATATTGTTAAGAGTCTCATGCTCTACCGACTGAGCTAGCCGGGCTGGAAGACATATTGTTAAAATGTCAGTATTAACCAGAGTGAGGTAGAGATTCAGTAGAGTCCCTATCAAAATTCCAACTTTTTCTGCAGAAAAAGAAAAATCCACCCTAAAATACATGTGGAATTTCAAGGGACCCCAAATAGTCAAAACAATGTTGAAAAGGGTGAAAAATAGGAACAAGAATGGAAGGCTCATACTTTGTGATTTCAAACTTACTATAAAGCTACAGTAATCTCAACAGTGTAATAGTGGCATAAAGACAGACATACAGACAAATGGAATAGAATAGAAAACCCATAAGTCAGTCCCTGCATATGTGCTTAAATGACTTTTGTCAAAAGTGTCAAGATTATTCAATGGGGAAAGGACAGTATTTTCAACAAAAATGCTGGCAAATCTGGATATCATATGTGAAAGGATAAACTGGATTCTCACCTTATACCACATACAAAAATTAACTCAAAGGTCAAAGACCTAAATGCAAGAGCTAAAATTATAAAACTCTTAAAAGCTTAGGTAGAATGCTTCATGATACTGAATTTGTCAATAGTTTTTTGGGTCTGACACCAAAAGCAGAAGCAGAAAGAGAAAAAGAGAGAGAGAAAGAAAGAAAAATAATGTAGATCATATACAGATCTAAATATAGATCACAAAACAAGTCTGAACAAATATAATATTGAAATCATATCAAGTATTCCTGTGACCACAATGGTATGAAACTAGAAATGAATCACTGGAGGGAAACTGGAGAATTCAGAGATACACAGAAATTAAACAACATACTCCTGAACAACTGACAGGTTGAAGAAATCAAAAGAGAAGTCAAAATTATCTTGAGACTAATGAAAATGGAAATATAGCATATCAAAACTTATGGAAGATAGCAAAAAGCAGTCCTAAGAGGGAAGTTTATAGCAATGCCTACGCAAAAAGAAAAAAAAAAAAGATCTCAGACAACTTAACATTACACATCAAGGAACTAGAAAAACAAACTAAGCCCACAATTAGCAGAAAGGGATAATAATAAAGATTAGAACAGAAATAAAAGACACTAGAAAAATCCATGAAACTAAGTGTTAGGGTTCTGAAGAGATAAACAAAACAGAGAAATATTTAACTAGACTAACCAAGAGAATAAGAGAAGATACAAATAGTTACAAATGAAAGAGGAGACATTAAAACTGATACCACAGAAATATGAAGGATCATAAGAGACTATTACCAAGAAATACATGCCAACAAATTGGATAACCCAGAAAAAAAATGGATAAATTCCCAGAAACTTACAACCTCAAAGAACTAGCATAAAGAAATAGAAAATCTTATCAGACCAATAGTGATATAAGAAGTAATCAAAAACCTCCCAAGAATGAAAATATCAGGACCAGATGGCTACACTGGTGAATTCTACCAGATATTTATTTAAAGTAAAATTAATGCCCAACAAAGCCAGATAAGAACTCTGCAAGAAAATAAAACTACAGGCCAATATCCCTGATATTGGGATATCAGGAAAAAGTCCTCAACAAAATATTAGCAATCCAAATTACAACAATACATTGACTGTACACAACTGTATACAATGATACAGAGACTGTATGCCATGATCAAATGAGATAGCTCAGAAATAAACACACATACATATAGTCAACGAATCTTTGACAAGCGAGTCAAGAATTTCCTATGGAAAAGGACAGTTTCTCTAATAAGCGGTGTTGGGAAAACTGGATGTCCACACACTAAAGAATGAAATTGGACCAGGATCTTAAACCATACATAAGAATTCACTCAAACTGGATTAGACTTAAAGATAAGATCTGAAGCCATAAAACCCCTAGAAGAAAATAAAAGGGAAAATTTCCTTGACATTAGTCTTGGCAATAATTTTTTGGACATGACACCAAAAGTACAGACAACAAAAGCAAAAATAAACAAGTGGGACTACATCAAACTAAAAAACTTCTGTACAGCAAAGGAAACCATCAACAAAATAAAAAGACAATCTATTGAATGGGAGAAAACTGATACAGCCATTGAGGGAAAACAGTACAGAAGTTCCTCAAATAATAAAAAATAGAATTACCATATGATTCAGTAATCCCATCTCTGGGTATATATTCACAGGAAATGAAATCCCTATCTCAAAGGGATAGTGCACTCCCATGTTCACTGCAGCACTATTCTCAATAGCCAAGACACGAAAACATCAGTGCTCTTTGATGGATGAATAAAGAAAATTTGTGTATATATTCAGCCTTTAATAAGAAGGGAATCTTGCTATTTGTGATAACATGGATGGACCTTGAGGGCATTATGTTAAGTGAAAAAAGTCAAATAGAGGGGCACCTGGGTGGCTCAGTGGGTTAAAGCCAGCCTCTGCCTTCCACTCAGGTCATGATCCCAGGGTCCTGGAACGGAGCCCTGCATCTGGCTTTCTGCTCAGCAGGGAGCCCTCACCCTCTCTCTGCCTACCTCTCTGCCTACTTGTGATCTCTGTCAAATAAATAAAATAAAAAATCTTAAAAAAAAAAGTCAAATAGAGAAAAACAAACACCATACGATCTCCCTTATATGTAGAATATAAAAAAGAAAGCAGCAGCAGCTCAGATACAAAAAACAGATTGTTGTTGTCAGAGGCAGTGTGGGCGAAATGGGTGAAAAAAGTCAAAAGGTACAAACTGCCAGTTATGAAATAAATAGATCATGGGGATGTAATGTACAGCATGGCAACGATAGTTAATATTACCATGTTTTATATTTGAAAGTTGCTAAGAGAGCAGATCTTAAAAGTTCTCACAAGAAAAAAAATTATAACAATGTATGGTAATGATGTTAACTAGACTTTTTGTGATGACCATTTTGTAATACATGCAAATGTCAAATCATTGTTTTATACCTGAAACTAATATGCTGTATGTCAATTATACCTTAATAAAAAAAAATTCTTAAAAATGCAGGTCTAAAAACCTAAAGCCACGTTAAACCAATTATGTCTATCAAAGTCAAAAATCTTGTTACATTCTTGGAAAACCTACTTGAACTGATTCAAACCCCTACCGTCAGAAAGACACTTCTACAACAGTCTGTACCAGTGCTCACCTGGGGTCTGCTTAACTATGTTCAACTTTTTGTTTGTTTGAAATCTTTAGCCGCTCTTTGCTATATTAAGCCTAAATTCGCTTTATTGTATGTTGTACTTATTGGACTAGGTCTGCCTACTGACAAAACACAAAATGCCATGTGACTAGTCTGAGGGTATGTTTCTTTAATGTATATACAGCTTGTCCTCCCTTTCTGAGTTACATGTAACCATTTCCCTCAATTCTCTCCCCAGAACCTGTTTTCCAGGCCCTGGGCCACTTTGGCTGTTTTCTTTCTTTCTTTCTTTTTTTTTTTTTTTAAAGATTTTATTTATTTATTTGACAGAGAGAGATCACAAGTAGATGGAGAGGCAGGCAGAGTGAGAGAGGGAAGCAGGCTTCTCGCTGAGCAGAGAGCCCGATGCGGGACTCGATCCCAGGACCCTGAGATCATGACCTGAGCCAAAGGCAGCAGCTTAACCCACTGAGCCACCCAGGCGCCCGGCTGTTTTCTTTCTGATAGACTCTGCCCATTATGTGAATCACCTCAAATCAAGCTTTTCTGAAGATGTGGTGCTCTCTGTCCAAAAAGATACAGCATATTCATATATGAGTTCTATTTGTTTAGTTTTCAATAACCCAGGAAATTAATACTGCAGGTAAATTTTAAAAATTTATTCTAGAAGGATTCCCTTAGCTTTCTCAATGAACAGTTGCAGAACCTTCTACCCATACTTGCTGCTATGACCCATTGACAGCAAAAACTCCTCTAAATTCAGTATTATTATCTTGACATTTGAAAATGGCCAACTAAATGAATTTTTTGTCCTCACATGCTACTCATAACCTGAGTTTTATACTACTTACATGCTAAAGGGTATTTCAGGGTGTGAGTAAAAATTAAATGTACTTTATTCTACCTGTTAGTTATAACATTTACTAATGTCACTGGCCTAAGAATCAATAAAATAACTGGGTAGAAACTTACAGAATTAAAACAGAGGTTAGATTCTTTTGTGCACACCAGAGTTTAATAAATAACTTTGACATTTTTCAGATAAAAGAAAATTGGTCTTGCCTTCAAATATTCCAATATTACCTTAGTTAGCTATAGAGTATACATTTAAAGTAGAAAACATATTTTGAAGAGCATTAACTTAGAAAGCCTCATAAATAATATAAAATTGGATAAGTATTAATGACACTCTTAAGCTTTTTCCAAACTATAAAATTTTGAACTCAGTTTATATTTCATTTCTAAAATATCAAGCATTTTTGAGTATCTTGAACTTTTTGGAAAAGCAAATATCTATGATAAAGATTCCGTATTTAAATTATTTTGAATAACAGATTTAAACTCATTTTACTCAAATTATTTTATTTACAGACAAACTGGTAAGTAATGAAGCAAAGCCCAAACATCAGCTGGCATCACTTATCAAAAGATGGATTTTTGTTTGCTTATAATAACAGCATTTTGGTTTTTTTTTTAGAGTGCAGTATTTTCTATTTTGAGAAGTAAATGCACACTATGAAAAAATCATGTCCTTGACATATCAATTATCTAGTTTATAATCCATATTTGTATACGCTATTATTAACTTTCTTTGAAATTTAAAAATTAAGAGGCTTTAGGATACTTCATAATAACTCCCAATTTAAAATCTTCTAAAATTAGAATTTAAGATATAATTTTGAAAGAATATACATACATATATATATTCCTGAATAGTATCTACACACAGGTAGTACACACGTGTGTGTGTGTGTGCGCACGCGTGCACGCATGCATGCATGGGCATGCACAAACATAGTTTTCTCACCCCTGAGCTTACCTCCGTGCCTCTAGGCTGACTTTGCTGTGGCTTATGGTGTCCCGTCAGCAAGCCTCCAGTAGTAAGGTTTGGAAAGCTCTGAAGATAAGCCTGTGACCCTGAGAAACTTCCTTCTGCCTTCCCCGCTGAGGCTGGCTGTTTCTCCTGAGTATTCCCATGTCCTGGCCCAGCTTGTCCAGCAACGTGCTGATTTGGAAAGAATGGTAATATGCCCATTCCAGCTGTTATCGTTGTTGGAGTTGGAATCAGATTAGATGCTGTAGGCAATCACAAATACAAGAAGCTTTTGGTTAGACAAGAGTTATTCCCAACAGTCTGATTTTGTTAACTTATGGGGGAAATGTGGAGAAGCCTATTCTGTATCTATTAGAGAACAGTTACATTCAGAAGACAAAGTTAGTGGTTGTAAAGCAGCAGGTTCCTATACGGAAAAACAAAAACCTCTAACAGCAATCGTGCTTTTCTTATTTCCAACAATTTCTGGGATAATATCAAAGATATTTTTTAATCCCAAATTTTAATTGTATATTTTAGACCTTGAGAGAAAATGTACGTATTTTTTGGCACTTGAGGTTGTATCAGGTGCCTTCTTTTTTATGCTCAATCACTGAAAATTGCCTGCTTCCATATTTGAAGGGAATAATTAAATAAATTTTCAGTTAAAAAAAATTCTGACACTTAAAAATCTATTAATACATTTAATCAGCTTACTCGCACCAGTTCCTAGTAGCTGACTGTGCGTATCTTTTCCCAGCTCCCGAATTCAGTGGGCAACTGGCTGAGTTGCAGTGCTCACACAAAGAACTCCAAAGATGCTCTAAAAATCAAGATTCTTCCTTTTAAACCTAGAGAGCTGGTTTTTAAACATCAGCACACCGCTGGTTTAAAAAACATCAACGTTTGTGACTAGATAGGCACCAAATTTAACACGTGGAAGTTTTACATTTTTATTTACAGGAAATAACAAAAAAATTCTGGAAGAAATTAAAGTTTTAATAGGAAAAGTCTGACCCATTCTACTTTTTAAAATCTCTAGTTCAAAATCAAGAGAAAAGAGCTAATTTTGATAATTACTTTAAGTCAAATTTATATTTTATAAGTTCACTATGCAAATTTCTTTAATTATTTCTAGTACTTAATATTTAGAGGTGGTTACTTAAGTTCTTTTAGCAATGTATATTTATTTGGACACTGATTTTTTCAATGTTCTTAAAGGAGTGCATGCTAAGGCAACTAGCCTATTATTTAATCCAACACAAATAATAAACATGGGCATAAGCTTTTGGTGATACAAAATTTAACTTTTAGAACAGGCCTCATTGTACCAAAAAATTTCTACGCCTGTCTGTATCCTAGTTCAGTTTTCCCACAGTCAATTCTAACAGTCAGAACTGATGGACTCATTTAATCGTTTGACTCATTGTTTTTATGTCGAGGTTAAATATGTTACTCATATTCAACTGACATTATTATTATTACTGGTGGTAATAATAACATTAATATTAAATATAATTAATATTATAAATAATATTTAATATTAAAGTAATAATATGCTTTTCACAGCATAATCGCCAAACAAATTTCAATTACACTTCAAATGAAAGTGCCTTTCAAAGTCACATTCAAATAAGAAATCTTGTTAAAATATACCACATGCTCTTGTTTTTCTAAAAAATAATTGTTTTGTTTAAATTCGTCTTTTCAGAAGCCCAAAGTACACATGTCATTATTTCCTTTTTCTAAGTTTGGAGATCACATTAAAAAAAACTATTATAGTCAAGTAAACCATCAAAGCTTACATCAGAATACCACATATTTCCTTGAAAGCTAAGGGTTTTTTATTCAGGCAAAAATTAAATGGATATCTCTGTAATATGTTGTCAGCCCAGCAGGTAGCATGTCAGTCTCACAGGGATCTAGGTCTTTGCCTCATGCTGCTGTGAACCTTCATCAAATATTAAAGCATATCCAACAGGGAAAATGTGATCTTGGCATGGAAGCAAGTCCATCAATAACTTATCAATAGTTCTCTAATATTAAAAATAGAAAAGCCACGAGGGCTCTTAAAATTTTAAATGACTGACTAAAACTCAACTTTGACCTTTCTGCAAATAAAAACAGGATATAGGTAAACCACCCTTAAGTCTCAAATCTGTTTACGGACTTCTCAGTAAATGCGTATCATTTACTTTTATGTGCTTCTCCATGATGACCCAACTCTGTTTTCAAAGGAAGCGCTGACCCTATCCCTACTGCGGTTTGAAGTACCACGGCCGGGGGATCTCCAAGTAAGCCGGGTTTCTGCAAGACAAGAAAAGAGAGTGAGACTTCTGCCCGGGGCGCAGGGTATTGTCTCATGAAAAGGCTACACATGTGAAAAGTCATCAACAATAGGGCCTGAATCTAGAAAGGGAATGAATTAGAAAATAAAAAAAATTAACTCCAGACTTACATTATTAGTAGGAATATTCTCAAACTTCAGTAACTGTTGCTGTGCCAGGGGTACATGAGAAAGATTCTGAAGGAATAAACTGGAAGTATTACCCAGAACTGTGCTCTGTGAAAACGAGAAAGCATTCTGTTAGTTCGACTTGGGAGAGCTACTTGTCCTAGAACCCAGTCCACTTTAAAGTGCCGCTCTCCAGCTGATCTGAGCAAAAGCAAGAGCATCTTAATATTCCATTTTCCCACTTGAGGCAATGCTACTTAATTCTTTTAATAATACACAAGATGTGACCGTGGAGTCACGAAACTAACTCCACATCCTCTCCCTTTTTTGCCTTCATCCTTCCTCCTCCCCTCACCCCTTTTTGGCTTTCAGGTCAGGGTCATTTCCTCATTTCTTTCTTCACTTAATCATCCAACAAATATTTGTTGAGCACTTTCTCCGTGCCCGGCACTGTGCCACGAAGTGAGAAATGCACAATGCGATCTGCCCTCACGGATCTTAGAGGCTCCTGGGGAAGGGAGACATTCGTTAATTATAAACACATGGGATTACACATGGTGACGAGCAGAGCGAGGAAACACACAGGAGCTAGGAGAAGAGTTGGGGACTTAGTTAGATGTGGTAAATTCAAGGAAGGTGTCCCTGAGGAACTAAGTCTCCCACGGAGATCTGAAGGCTGTGGGGAAGTAACCAGGGAAGTCTGGGGGACTCAGAGGGTATTGGGGTGGGGAGCATTCCTGGCTGAAGGAACAGCAGGGGAGCAAAGACCTGAGAAGAGAGCAAGGTCCTCTGAAGACCTAGAGCTACCCCTCCCCCCACCGACAGTGACACCCGATGAGCAGGAGAGGCAGCGACCCAGCTGGCTCAGGCCTTCCGGGCGAAATTAAACATTCTAGTCTTAATTCTAAAATAAAGAGAATTATTTATTCTCTGACGATATTGACGATATCAATGCTCTGAATTCCCCTCCCATGTCACACTCCACATCTTATTGTAATTCACATTTCTTTTCTATATGTGTTGAATTTCTCTAAGAACAAGGACTTGGAATGGTGTTGTTCTGTGCTATGGCATCAGTGACCAGCAGAGTGTCCAGTAGAGGTCAACAGAGTCCAGAGTCCCAATGAAATCTGGGGAGCAATGGGATGAAAAAAGACCCTACAATGTACAAGGTCCTATGTTAGATTCTTTTTTTTTTTTTTTGAGGTATACGGATACAATGCATTTTTTTTTAATTTTATTTTTTATAAACATATATTTTCATCCCCAGGGGTACAGGTCTGTGAATCGCCAAGTTTACACACTTCACAGCACTCACCATAGCACATACCCTCCCCAATGTCCATAACCGCACCACCCCAACCCCCCTCCCCCTATCAACCCTCAGTTTGTTTTGTGAGATTAAGAGTCACTTATGGTTTGTCTCCCTCCCAATCCCATCTTGTTTCATTTACTCTTCTCCTACCCTCTTAACCCCCGATGTTGCATCTCCTCTCCCTCATATCAGGGAGATCATATGGTAGTTGTCTTTCTCCGATTGACTTATTTCGCTAAGCATGATACCCTCTAGTTCCATACACGTCGTCGCAAATGGCAAGATTTCATTTATTTGATGGCTGCATAGTATTCCATTGTGTATATATACCACTTCTTCTTTATCCATTCGTCTGTTGATGGACATCTAGGTTCTTTCCATAGTTTGGCTATTGTAGACATTGCTGCTATAAACATTCGGGGGCACGTGCCCCTTCGGATCACTACGTTTGTATCTTTAGGATAAATACCCAGCAGTGCAATTCCTGGGTCATAGGGTAGTTCTATTTTCAACATTGTGAGGAACCTCCATGCTGTTTTCCAGAGTGGTTGCACCAGCTTGCATTCCCACCAACAGTGTAGGAGGGTTCCCCTTTCTCCGCATCCTCGCCAGCATCTGTCATTTCCTGACTTGTTAATTTTAGCCATTCTGACTGGTGTGAGGTGATATCTCATGGTGGTTTTGATTTGTATTTCCCTGATGCCGAGTGATGTGGAGCACTTTTTCATGTGTCTGTTGGCCATCTGGATGTCTTCTTTGCAGAAATGTCTGTTCATGTCCTCTGCCCATTTCTTGATTGGATTACTTGTTCTTTGGGTGTTGAGTTTGCTAAGTTCTTTATAGATTTTGGACACTAGCCCTTTATCTGATATGTCATTTGCAAATATCTTCTCCCATTCTGTCAGTTGTCTTTTGGTTTTGTTCACTGTTTCCTTTGCTGTGCAAAAGCTTTTGATCTTGATAAAATCCCAATAGTTCATTTTTGCCCTTGCTTCCCTTGCCTTTGGCGATATTCCTAGGAAGATGTTGCTGCGGCTGAGTTCAAAGAGGTTGCTGCCTGTGTTCTCCTCAAGGATTTTGATGGATTCCTTTCTCACATTGAGATCCTTCATCCATTTTGAGTCTATTTTCGTGTGTGGTGTAAGGAAATGATCCAATTTCATTTTTCTGCATGTGGCTGTCCAATTTTCCCAACACCATTTATTGAAGAAGCTGTCTTTTTTCCATTGGACATTCTTTCCTGCTTTGTCGAAGATGAGTTGGCCACAGAGTTGAGGGTCCATTTCTGGGCTCTCTATTCTGTTCCATTGATCTATGTGTCTGTTTTTGTGCCAGTACCATGCTGTCTTGATGATGACAGCTTTGTAATAGAGCTTGAAGTCCGGAATTGTGATGCCACCAACTTTGGCTTTCTTTTTCAATATTCCTTTGGCTATTCGAGGTCTTTTCTGGTTCCATATAAATTTTAGGATTATTTGTTCCATTTCTTTGAAAAAAATGGATGGTACTTTGATAGGAATTGCATGAAATGTGTAGATTGCTTTAGGTAGCATAGACATTTTCACAATATTTATTCTTCCAATCCAGGAGCATGGAACATTTTTCCATTTCTTTGTGTCTTCCTCAATTTCTTTCATGAGTACTTTATAGTTTTCTGTGTATAGATTCTTAGTCTCTTTGGTTAGGTTTATTCCTAGGTATCTTATAGTTTTGGGTGCAATTGTAAATGGGATGGACTCCTTAATTTCTCTTTCTTCTGTCTTGTTGTTGGTGTAGAGAAATGCAACTGATTTCTGTTCATTGATTTTATATCCTGACACTTTACTGAATTCCTGTACAAGTTCTAGTAGTTTTGGAGTGGAGTCTTTTGGGTTTTCCACATATAGTATCATATCATCTGCAAAGAGTGATAGTTTTACTTCTTCTTTGCTGATTTGGATGCCTTTAATTTCCTTTTGTTGTCTGATTGCTGAGGCTAGGACTTCTAGTACTATGTTGAATAGCAGTGGTGATAACGGACATCCCTGCCGTGTTCCTGACCTTAGCGGAAAAGCTTTCAGTTTTTCTCCATTGAGAATGATATTTGTGGTGGGTTTGTCATAGATGGCTTTGATAATATTGAGGTATGTGCCCTCTATCCCTACACTTTGAAGAGTTTTGATCAGGAAGGGATGCTGTACTTTGTCAAATGCTTTTTCAGCATCTATGGAGAGTATCATATGGTTCTTGTTCTTTCTTTTATTAATGTGTTGTATCACATTGATTGATTTGCGGATGTTGAACCAACCTTGCAGCCCTGGAATAAATCCCACTTGGTCGTGGTGAATAATCCTTTTAATGTACTGTTGAATCCTATTGGCTAGTATTTTGGTGAAAATTTTTGCATCTGTGTTCATCAAGGATATTGATCTGTAGTTCTCTTTTTTGATGGGATCCTTGTCTGGTTTTGGGATTAAGGTGATGCTGGCCTCATAAAATGAGTTTGGAAGTTTTCCTTCCATTTCTATTTTTTGGAACAGTTTCAGGAGAATAGGAATTAGTTCTTCTTTAAATGTTTGGTAGAATTCCCCTGGGAAGCCGTCTGGCCCTGGGCTTTTGTTTGGAGATTTTTGATGACTGTTTCAATCTCCTTACTGGTTATGGGTCTGTTCAGGCTATTTCTTCCTGGTTCAGTTGTGGTAGTTTATATGTGTCTAGGAATGCATCTGTTTCTTCCAGATTGTCAAATTTGTTGGCGTAGAGTTGATCATAGTATGTTCTTATAATTGTCTTTATTTCTTTGGTGTTCGTTGTGATCTCTCCTCTTTCATTCATGATTTTATTTATTTGGGTCCTTTCTCTTTTCTCTTTGAGAAGTCTGGCCAGGGGTTTATCAATCTTATTAATTCTTTCAAAGAACCAGCTCCTAGTTTCGTTGATTTGTCCTATTGTTTTTTTGGTTTCTATTTCATTGATTTCTGCTCTGATCTTTATGATTTCTCTTCTCCTGCTGGGTTTAGGGTTTCTTTCTTGTTCTTTCTCCAGCTCCTTTAGGTGTAGGGTTAGGTTGTGTACCTGAGACCTTTCTTGTTTCTTGAGAAAGGCTTGTACCGCTATATATTTTCCTCTCAGGACTGCCTTTATTGTGTCCCACAGATTCTGAACCGTTGTGTTTTCATTATCATTTGTTTCCATAAAATTTTTCAATTCTTCTTTAATTTCCTGGTTGACCCATTCATTCTTTAGAAGGATGCTGTTTAGTCTCCATGTATTTGGGTTCTTTCCAAATTTCCTCTTGTTATTGAGTTCTAGCTTCAGAGCATTGTGGTCTGAAAATATGCAGGGAATGATTCCAATCTTTTGATACAGGTTGAGACTTGATTTAGGACCAAGAATGTGATCTATTCTGGAGAATGTTCCATGTGCACTAGAGAAGAATGTGTATTCTATTGCTTTGGGGTGAAATGTTCTGAATATATCTGTGATGTCCATCTGGTCCAGTGTGTCATTTAAGGCCTTGATTTCCTTGTTGACCTTTTGCTTGGATGATCTGTCCATTTCAGTGAGGGGAGTGTTAAAGTCCCCTACTATTATTGTATGATTGTCGATGTGTTTCTTTGATTTTTTATTAATTGGTTTATATAGCTGGCTGCTCCCACGTTAGGGGCATAGAGATTTAAAATTGTTAGATCTTCTTGTTGGACAGTTCCTTTGAGTATGATATAGAGTCCTTCCTCATCTCTTATTATAGTCTTTGGCTTAAAATCTAATTGATCTAAGGATTGCCACTCCTGCTTTCTTCTGATGTCCGTTAGCATGGTAAATTCTTTTCCACCCCCTCACTTTAAATCTGGAGGTGTCTTCGGGTTTAAGATGAGTTTCTTGTAGGCAACATATAGATGGGTTTTGTTTTTTTATCCATTCTGATACCCTGTGTCTTTTGATTGGGGCATTTAGCCCATTAACATTCAGGGTAAGTATTGAGAGATATGAATTTAGTGCCATTGTATTGCCTGTAAGGTGACTGTTATTGTATATTGTCTCTGTTTCTTTCTGATCTACTACTTTTAGGGTCTCTCTTTGCTTAGAGGACCCCTTTCAATATTTCCTGTAGAGCTGGTTTGGTATTTGCAAATTCTTTCAGTTTTTGTTTGTCCTGGAAGCTTTTAATCTCTCCTTCTATTTTCAATGATAGCCTAGCTGGATATAGTATTCTTGGCTGCATGTTTTTCTCATTTAGTACTCTGAATATATCATGCCAGCTCTTTCTGGACTGCCAGGTCTCTGTGGATAAGTCTGCTGCCAATCTAATATTTTTACCATTGTACGTTACAGACTTCTTTTCCCGGGCTGCTTTCAGGATCTTCTCTTTGTCACTAAGACTTGTAAATTTTACTATTAGGTGACGGGGTGTGGACCTATTCTTATTGATTTTGAGGGGGGTTCTCTGAACCTCCTGGATTTTGATGCTTGTTGCCTTTGCCATATTGGGGAAATTCTCTCCAATAATTCTCTCCAATATACCTTCTGCTCCCCTCTCTCTTTCCTCTTCTTCTGGAATCCCAATTATTCTAATGTTGTTTCGTCTTATCGTGTCACTTATCTCTCGAATTCTCCCCTCGTGGTCCAGTAGCTGTTTGTCCCTCTTTTGCTCAGCTTCTTTATTCTCTGTCATTTGGTCTTCTATATCGCTATTTCTTTCTTCTGCCTCATTTATCCTAGCAGTGAGAGCCTCCATTTTTGATTGCACCTCATTAATAGCTTTTTTTTATTTCAACTTGGTTAGATTTTAGTTCTTTTATTTCTCCAGAAAGGGCTTTTATATCTCCCGAGAGGGTTTCTCTAATATCTTCCATGCCTTTTTCGAGCCCAGCTAGAACCTTGAGAATCGTCATTCTGAACTCTAGATCTGACATATTACCAATGTCTGTATTGATTAGGTCCCTAGCCTTTGGTACTGCCTCTTGTTCTTTTTTTTGTGGTGAATTTTTCCGCCTCGTCATTTTGTCCAGATAAGAGTATATGAAGGTGCAAGTAAAATACTAAAAGGGTGGCAACAACCCCAGGAAAATATGCTTTAGCCAAATCAGAAGAGATCCCAAATCGTGAGGGGGGAGAAAGGGGATAAAAAGAGGTTCAGAAAGAAAAAAAAAAAATTAAAAAAAGAAAACCAATAAAGAAAAAATATAAAAAGGAAATATATATATATATATATATATATACATATACACACACATATATATATTAAACTAGTTAAAAAACATTAAAAAAGAAAAGGGTATAAGTTAAAAAAATTTAGCAGAAGAAGAGAAAAAAAATTAAAAAAGAAAAAAAAATTAACTGCAAGGGTAAAGAATCATGGGGAGAAAGCCATGAGTTCCGTGCTTTGCTTTCTCCTCCTCTGGAATTCCGCTGCTCTCCTTGGTAGATGAACTTGGTCCTGGCTGGGTTTCTTGTTGATCTTCTGGGGGAGGGGCCTGTTGTAGTGATTCTCAAGCGTCTTTGCCCCAGGCGGAGTTGCACCGCCCTTACCTGGAGCTGGACTGAGTAATCCGCTCGGGTTTGCTTTCCGGAGCTTTTGTTCCCTGAGCGCTTTCCGTAGAGTTCCGGAGGGTGGAAATGAAGATGGCAGTTCCCAGTCTCCGGCCCGGAGGAGCTGAGAGCCCGGGGCCCCACTCCTCAGTGCGCCCTCAGAGAACAGCGCCCAATTACTCCCGTCACCCTGGCCTCCGGCCGCGCTCCGAGCTGACTGAGCCTGCGACCAGTTCAAGGTAACCCCGAGCTGAGAGTCACTCCTCGGCTCTGTCTCTGTTTCCGGCTTCCCCGTTCTAATACCTGTAAGCTCTGAGACACTCAGACACCCCCGATCCTTCTGTGACCCTGTGGGACCTGAGGCCACGCTGACCCTGCGTGGGCTTTACCCCGGTTAAGCCTCTGGAGTGATGTCCCTCAGCAGAACAGACTTTTAAAACTCCTGATTTTGTGCTCCGTTGCTCCGCCGCTTGCCGGGAGCCGGCCCTTCCCCCTGCGGTCTATCTTCCCGTCGCTTTGGATTCACTTCTCTGCCAGTCCTACCTTTCAGAGAGTGGTTGATTTTCTGTTTCTAGAATTGCTGTTCTTCATCTCTTCGATCTCCCGTTGGATTTGTAGGTGTTTGCAATCTTTAGATAAGCTATCTAGCTGATCTCCCGCTACCTGAAGTAGTCTCAGCCTGCTACTTCTCCGCCATCTTGACTCCTCCTCCCCGATACAATGCATTTTAATGTATTCTTTTCCAAGTTACTATTATTTAAGAAAATAAGCAAATTCTTACATAAACTTTCACATATGTAAATTCATATTTTACCTATTTTTTTCCCCATCCTCAAATCTATGTTAGCTTCTAATGAAAACTAAATAAAAGATAAACCTGTGCCTTAAAAAGTTGCGTTTAGGACTTAGATGCTCATTCACTCCACCGCCAGCAAACCTCCATTAGGGATTCGGCTGGACTTGTAATCAGGCTCCTACACAGACACAACCTTCAGCAGCACCTGACTATCATGAGTACGACATTTGTATATACAAATGCGTCCTAAAAGACGAATCTGAAAAAGGTTAGAGAATTTATTTTTTATTCTTACATGAATTATTTGTATATAGATTAAATTTTAAGAATTAAGAGTTTATGTTCACTTAATTTTTTTTTCTTTCTGTAATACTTGGAGTTAAGACCCCAGAAGTCGTTTTTAACCACTTATTTCTACAAAAATATACCACAAAACATACCTCCTTCCCTTAATCCCCTATAATCAATGCCCAGAAATCAATGCCTAAAAATCAATAGATAGAACTACACTGCTTTGACCAGCTTAATCTGATCTCAGGTACTCAGCATGTTTTCAGGTAGCTATAGTTATTACTAAGGATTTGTTTAAAAAACAAAATACCTGTTTAACTTCAGGAGAATTTTAAACTTTGGGAACAAACAAATGAGTCACTCCGAGTTGCAGTACTCAATGCTATTTATATACCTGATGTGCTTTATTCAAATGCAAAAACGCAGAGGAGATGGATGGGTTCATCAGATGGGGCAAGCTGTGAGGTGTTCCGAGAACTGCTTTAAGAAAATAAAAGTAAAAATTTAACTTTATGATAAGACAGAAACAAACTCCAAAAGGGGCCAATAGTATTTTTTTTTAAACTTAACAAATTCATCCAAAGTTCAATGATATACTAACCTTGACATTGCACAAATCTGGCGAGGTTGCTTCCTTGTGACTCAAACCTAGAATTTTATTTAAAATTCCAACACCTTCTATCATCATAATAAAACACCAAGCCTAGCCTTTCTTTTCTCTAGCGCTTAGAGCAACAAAACTAATTCCATCTTTTAGTGAGTATAATTCTAACTGAATTCATGTTGTTTGCTCAGTATTTTTATTAGGTGTTTGGGTATTATTCTGGCTTTTCCTTTGAAAAGCCTACAATCCATTCAAGAAGAAAATATATGCACAGAAAAAATATTTACATAATAAAAAGAAACATGAGCATCATAGTGGATAGGAAGAATAAATGGTGACCACACTTTTTAATCAGGTTTGTCTGAGCACAATACCAGAGTATGTATCAAAAGAGATGTCTTCAGAACATGTCTCTTTCATTTAAGCATCTAACTCTTGGTTTCAGCTCAGACTGTGAGCTGAAACCACATCCAGCCCTGCTCTGGTCCTCCCCACGTATGCACACTCTCTCCCTCTCTCAAATAAATAATTCTTTTTTTAAAAGACGGGGGGATGTTTTCAGAATAAATAGTATGTAGACAAAAAGGGCCATGAGATAAAAAATATATGAAATAATTTCATCTAATTACTATAAATCAACTGGAAATGGTCAGGCATAGAAAGCACTTCAAAAAGCATTTAATTTCAGGTCCCCTGGCTGACCCAGTTGGTGGAACACGTGACTCATGCAACTCTTTATCTCTGGGTTGTGAATTCAAGCCCCATGGTGGGTGTAGAGCTTACTTTTTGTTGTTGTTGTTGCTAAAGATTTTATTTATTTATTTGAGAGAGAGGGCAAGCAGGGGGAGCAGCAGAGACACAGGGAAAAGCAGGATCCCTGCTGAGCAGGGGGTCTGAGGCAGGGCTTGATCCCAGGACCCTGGGTTCATGACCTGAGCTGCAGGTAGACACCCAATCCACTAAGCCACCCAGGCACCCCTAGAGCTTACTTTAAAAAAAAATTGTGTTGTCTTATTTTAAGGAAAAAAGGAGGGAGGGGTAAAATATTAGTGCCTTTAAAAAAAAAGCATTTAATCCAACGATCAAAAATATTTGGATATTATATATGTAATATATACCATCTCTACAAGTTTATCCCATGTTTTCAAAAGTACTTTTTTCAAGTTTTACTGCTTGCTAAACCAGCCTATTTCATCTTTGGAAAAATGACCATTAGAAATTGCTTTCTTTAGAATGAGTCCATTTCATGATTGGTGGTAGGAAGATTAGGTCATTAGCACGAGTTGTTTATAAAAACAGACTGTTTATTAACAAAGAGGGATAAAGATGGCATTTCATAATGATAAAGGGGTCAATTCATCAAGAGGATACAATAGTCTTAAATGTGCTTCAAATAACAAAGCTTCAAAATATGTAAGGCAAAAATTTCTAGAACTGACGAAGTAGACAAATCCACAGTTATGGTTGGAGATTTCAACACCACCTCCTCTCTTTTTTCAGTTAGTCACTGTATTTTGTTACAAAACATTAATATTTTTTCACAGTTTTTAATGAATACAGTATTTCCCAGTTTAAAACCATCACCACTGAAATCAAAACACTTTGAAGATGTCTACAGTCTCACATCTCACTGCCCTTATCCTTAGCTCTTGGCTAATCTCCCATGGTGCCCCAACCTCCCCTTCTCAAGAAGGCTTGAACAATGCTATCAATCAACAATATATGCAAAGGACTATAATATATAATAATATATCCTACGAATAAAAGTTTGGTTTAACATTGAAAAATCAATGTAATTCATCATGCTAGCAGACCAAACAAAAACAAAAAATATATATGATCATCTCAGTTAATGGAGAAAATCACTGTATACATTCCATCAATTATCATGACAAAATTTCTCTGCAATATAGAAACAAAAGGCAAAGTTCCCAGCTAGAAAAAGAAAATCTGTGAAAAAAACTATAGCTGACATAATAAAAGAATGAATGCTAAGGTCAGAAACAAAGCAGAGATGTCCACTCTCACCAGTTCAATGCACAAATTATGCTGGAATTTCTGTCTATTGCAATAAGACAAGTATAAGAAGTTAAAGGCAGGGTGCCTGGGTGGCTCAGTTGGTTAAGTGACTGCCTTTGGCTCAGGTCATGATCCTGGAGTCCTGGGATTGAGTTCTGCCTAGGGCTCCCCTGCTCGGCAGGGAGTCTGCTTCTCCCTCTGACTCTCCCCCTTCTCATGCTCCTTCTCTCTAATAAATAAATAAAATCTTTAAAAATAATAATAATTTAAAAAAAGAAGTAAAAGGCATACATATTGGAAAGGAAGAAATAAAATTGTGTTTATTTGTGGATTATATGACTGTCTACACAGAAAATCCTAAGAACAAAAGCCTATAAGAAATAATAAGCTAGGTTTGCAAGATAGGATATACACAAAATCAATTGTCCTTGTATATGCTAGCAACATGAAACTCAAAATTGAGATTTGAAAAGCAAAACTATTGGGGCACCTGGGTGGCTCAGTGGGTTAAAGCCTCTGCCTTTGGCTCAGGTCATGATTGCAGGGTCCTGGGATTGAGCCCTGCATGGGGCTCTCTGCTCAGTGGGGGGCCTGCTTCCCCCCTCTCTCTGCCTGCCTCTTTGCCTACTTGTGATCTCTGTCGAATAAATAAATAATCTTAAAAAAAAAATAAAAAGCAAAACTATTTAAAATCATATCAAGAAATGTAGAATACGATGGATAAATCTGACAAAATATGTGTAATATTTGTACCCTGAAAACTACAAGCTATTGCTGGAACAAATTACAGGAGGCCTAAATAAATAGAGAAATATACCATATGCATGGCTCAACCTCAAAACTGTCAATTCTGCCCAAATTAGTATATAGGTTCAACACAATCCCAACCAAATTACTGACATTTTTCATAGAAATTGACAGGCTGGTTCTAAAATTTATATACAAATACAAAGGACATAGAATAGGCAAAACAAATTGAAAAAAGAAGAAGAAAGTTGGAAGACTTACACTAACAGATTCTAGGGCTTCTTATAAAGCTACATTTACCAAGACAATGCAGTATTGGCATAAAGACAGACATTTAGATCAATGGAATAGAATGGAGAGTCCATAGATACAGCCATGCATATATAATGAACCTAAGTGGAAGTTCAGTGGGTAAAGAGTAATCTTTTTTAACAAATGATGCTGGAACAGCTGTAAAAAAACTAATCTAGAACTTTACTTCACATCATAAACAAAAATTAACTCAAATTGAACCAAAGATATAAATACAAAAGATAAAATTAAAAATAATTTTTAAAAGGTAAAATTATGAAATTCTCAAGTATGAGAGAGTATCTTAATGACCTTAAATTTGTCAAAGATTCCTTAAATCTGACAAAAGATGTACAAATTGTAACAGAAATATAATAAACTGGGCTTCGCCAAAATAATGTTTTGTTCTTCCAAAGACATTGTTAATAAAGGACATCTTAGGGAGTGAAAAAATATTTGCAAACCCATATATACAACAGCAGATTTGCATCTAGAATAAAGAGCATTTACAACTGAATAAGAAAAAGTTAACTCAATTTTTAAAATGTGTAAAATATTTAAAAAGATTTAACAGAAAGATATAAAGATGGCTAATTAGCATATTAAAAGATGTTCAAAATCATCTGCCAAAAGGAATACTCAAAATCACAGTGATAGCAGTATATACCCAACAGAAAGACTAACATTAAAGCACTAGCATGTCAAGTGTTGGTGAGAAGACTGAGCACACTGGAGCCCTAGACAGTGATGGGTGAGAATGCCAAGCAGTTTAACTACACTGGAAAACAGTTGGCAAAGTTTCCTATAACTTAAACATACATCAACCATATGCCCCAACCATTCCACAACTAATTTACTGGCAAGAAATAAAAACATAAGTTACATAAAGTCTAGTACACAATGTTCACAGAAATTTTATTTGTAATAATCCCAAACTAGAAATAACCTAAATGTTCATCAGCAAGTCAATGAATATGCAAACTGTGGAATGGACTACTACTCCTCATTCAAAAAGAATAAAAATTAATGATACATGCAGCAATGTAAATGAATCTCAGTACGCTGAGTGAAAAGAAGCCAAATGGTACATACTGTGTGATTTCATTTATAGAAATTTCTAGAAAATACAAGCTATAGTGACAGGAATCAAATCAGTAGTTTCCTGGGAATGGGGGAGAGGGAGATTACAAAAGGCCAGAAGGAAATTTTTAAGAGTAATAAATATGTTCATTATTTTGATTTTGGTGGATATACATATGGGTATACACATATGTCAAAATTTATATAAACTTATGATTTTATACATGTCAAAAGCATACCATTTTTTAATATTCTAAATACGTGCCAATTAATATGCAATTATGCCTCAATAAAGCTGTTAAAAATATAATTTAGACTACAACAAATTGCACACTACTTAAAATGGATACACACACATCTATACAAAGAAAGAAGTGTGGAATATTTACACTCTATTGTATTTTTGAAGGTGGTTAAAAGGTCTGGACTGAAGAGAAAAGATCAGTATGGTCAGAATAATATAACCAAACCGGGTCTGGGGGGAAAAGTCAACCTGATGGAAGGGTACAGATTAGACTGAAAAGGCAGACAAGTGTCTTTAGGAATTAACAAACCAGACCACATGTGAGTAACCAGGTATGTGTGAGTTGTGGGACAGAGATGTAGAGGAAGGAGATTAATCTGTAAACAAATACTATATCTCTTTCATTATAAATAACAGTGCTGCTTTAGGTGCATGAGATGAACAAGACATAAATCCTTGCAATTATGGAACTCACATTCTAGTAGGAGAGACAAATTATATATAAGTAAATATATGTGTTATGTGAAAAATAAAACAAGGTTATAAATATAAACATATTATATGTACTACATTTAATATAAGCAGAAGGAATTACAATTCTTAGGTTGCTCAGAGTCCTCTGTGAAGAGGTCAAAGTAGTGTAAGGATTAGCAGATAGCGCTAACATAGAAAGGACATAGGGGCTCAGTGGGTTAAGCCTCTGCCTTGGGCTCAGTTCATGATCTCAGGGTCCTGGGATCGAGTCCCGCATCGGGCTCTCTGCTCAGCGGGGAGCCTGCTTCCCTCTCTTTCTCTGCCTGCTGCTCTGCCTACTTGTGATCTCTGTCAAATGAATGAAAAAAAAAAATCTTTAAAAGAGAGAAAGGACATAGTGAAGGAAATACAGATGGAGCTTACTGATGAACAAGAAACTCTGTTTTTCCGGAACACCAGAAACTCTCCAAACATCCTCCAGAAGCTCTACGTGTGTTCCAGAGGTAGATTTCACCCTCCTCCTTGTCACACCCACAAACAAAAAGCCATACGTGGTGAAATAACTTCTCCATTAGTGTATGAGTGGAAAGCCTTATTTAAAATTGTGAAACTAGGGGAGTCTGGGGGGCTCAGTCAGTTAAGCATCTGCCTTTGGTTCTGGTCATGATCCCAGAGTCTGGGATCAAGCCCTACAACAGGCTCCCTGCTCCGTGGGGAGTCTGCTTCTCCCTCTGCCCCTCACCCCACTCATCCTCTCTTTTTCCCTCTAATAGTAAAATCCTTAAAAAAACAACTGTGAAACTTGCACTAAAATGGGCATGATCTCTATGGCTGCATATCAATCTGAGGAGAAAGGCAGAGTAGAGAATATATATTCTTACCCAGTAAGAAAAGACAAAAATACAATACTGGAGAGGAATTCCTGAAGAGAGCCGAGAGTCCAAAGGTGTGGCCAGTACTTGCCAAAAGACCCAAGAGCATGCCGTATTTCCTTCAAACACTAATACAAACTTGGACTGCATTAACAGAAATATAATGATCATAAGAAGGAAATCTCACCCCATTCTGTGCTGATCAAAACCCATTCCCAGGATATGTTTGTGTCTGTGTACACCATATTGCTGGACAACCCAGAAAACGGAGGCTAATATCTACAAGATGACAACTAGTTGGGGAAACTAGAGAGCATTTCTTAGGACATGTTATGGAAAGTCAGAGATAGAACTGTAATCTCCAAAGAAGTCTATGAGGTATAGGGAAAAAATGCTAAAACTCTTGTTCATATTTACTTTCATCTTTAAATAAAGACATTAGCTTTATCATTTCTTAATGTACGGGTTAACAAGGTCCATTTATGTAAATGACATATAACTGATAAATATAGTGTATACACTGGAGCTTTGCTCAAAATTTACTGATAGTGGGGCGCCTGGGTGGCTCAGTGGGTTAAAGCCTCTGCCTTCGGCTCAGGTCATGATCCCTGGTTCCTGGGATCGAGCCCCACATCGGACTCTGCTCAGCAGGGAGCCTGCCGCACCCTCTCTCTCTGCCTGCCACTCTGCCTACTTGTGATCTCTGTCTGTCAAATAAATAAATAAAATCTTTAAAAAAAACTTTACTGATAGCACTGCATAGTCAAAAAATAGATTTCAAAAAGACCACTGACCTGGAGAATAGAAGACTGGGAAACAAAAAAAATGACTAAGTTTTCATGATAGTGGTCTTCAGGTATTATTAGAAGTCTTTTCTTATAGAAGAAGCAATGGACTTATTCTGTGGTTCTTCAGAGGAAGAAGCACAGAATAAGTCACTAAAATTATAGGGTTTACCATCTAATATAAAAAATAAACCTAGTTATTAAATTCGTCCAACTAGGGAATAGGTTGCCTTGGGAAATAATGAGCTTCTTGTGCTTTGAGAGGTCAAGACATAAAAACAGATCTACCATTAAAACTGTAGAAAAGATATCTGCGTATGTAATAGGCTGAGCCAGAAAACCTTTAATGCTCCTTCTTAGACACAAATAATTGATTATAGGATATACGTACTATGAATATTGTTGTATAATAAAAAAAATTTAACTGGTCTTTGTCTCTGGTTCCCGGAAAGAAAATTCTAAATCTTTTGAATTTTCTGAGTAATGGGTATGTCTTTGTTATGCTAATGAGGTCACTGCAGGTGGACCCTTACAGGGGCTGGTCAATGCCAGAAATACCAACCATGTGATTAGAGGGCTGGGGCATTGGCTCCCGTGGTATCAGCTGGCCCTCCTGACCTCCAGGAAGAGGAGGGAAACTGGAGGTTCAGTTCTGTAATAGCCAACCAGGGCTACGTAATGTAACTCCAACAATGCCAAATTTAATTCCGTGGAGATCCCTGGTTGGTGAATACACAGATGGGCTGGGAGGGTAATGTGCTCTGATTCCATGGGAAAAGAGTGTAAAATCTCTGCATTTAGGGCCCTCCTAGACCTAGCTGTAAGAGTATCTTCACTTGGCCATTTCTGAGTTGTGTTCTTTACAGTAAAACTGTAATCATCAGTATGGTGTTCTCCTAAGTTCTACGAGTTGTTCTAGCAAATCATCAAAGCTGAGCCCCCAAATCTGTGGCCAGCTGGTCAGAAATACAGGTGGTCTGGGGACCCCCTTGAGCTTGTAGCTGGTGTGTGAATCAGGAGCAGACCTGTGGGGGCCTAAGTCCTTAACTTGTGGGGTCTCTGCACCATGGGTAGTTAGTGCTAGAACCAAACTGCATCCACCAGTCTGTGTTAGACCAGCTGGGGTTGAAACAATAAGTATACTGAAACATTTTTTATTCTAAACTTTAGTACTGAATATAAAAATCCACTTCTTCCTAATGCTAAAATATACATTTTCTGTATATAGAGTTGTGCATTTCAAAAGCTGGGCTCTTACCAGAATACTAAATAGGTAGGTATTTAGCATATACCAATATGATAAGATTTCCATAATATTTGTCATTTTCTACAGAGTACAACAATTTTCCAACAGAAGAGTTACGAGGAAAGAGGAAACATACCTTTAAGACATTTGAACAAAGTAACTCTGCTAAAAATATTACGTGCAAAAGTATCATATCCTTTGTTGGTAGAATCCATAACAACAAAAATGTGTGAATTATCTGGTTTCTACATTCCTGTCAACTAGGAGCTAAGCTGGTTTTAATATTTAACATTTACTAAAAAGAAATTAGGAAACACATAAGCAGACTGTATCTACCAAAAATAGGGAAAACATATCAGCTCAGATCATTAATTAAAATTCACTGACAAGTCCTAGAAAAATATTTTTGGACTCATTTAAATGTGTTTTTCACGCAAAACAGCACAAACTGACTTCATGCCAACATTCTATATTTAATCTGTACCCGTGTGCTTACCTGGTTTAACAGCTCGCCCACAGAGCTGGGGCTGTAGAAGAACTTGTAACATGGCAGGATTGTTTAAACTTTTCATAATTTGTACAGGATTTGGCTCTGGAAGTAAGCCTTTTTGATTACTGTGCATCTTCAATAAATAAAGAAATAGAAAACATCAGAACAAGGATAAGTACAAAAGATGAAATTTTAAAGGCTTTCTTCCAGAAGTTCTCACTCCTCTCATCTTTATGATAAATGCAAACTGCTTTACATGATACATTTCTGTATATATTCTACAATTCCTAATTATAATGTTAAGATATTCTATTATACAGCATATACTGAAATTTTCACAAAATGTCTCTGTGAAATACAATTTGGCTTTAACAGGACTGATAATTTAGTAAGATAAATCTCATCACACAATACAAGTAGAAAAATGCCAAGGGAATCTGTATTAATGGGGAGATAATTTGTTGACACAGTATGAATACTTTATACTACAGAAGAGCCTTACTATAATGTTTATCTAAAGCATAATAATGTGGGTTGCCTTAAAACAAAACTTTTCTTGTACTCAAAGTCTTCATTAGGGGTGCCTGGGTGGCTCAGATGCTTAAGCGTCTGCCTTTGGCCCAGGTCATAATCCCAGTGTCTTTGGATCAAGCCCCACATCAGGCTCCTTGCTCAGTGGGGAGTCTGCTTCTTCCTCTCCCTCTCCCCCTGCTCATGCTCACTATATCTGTCTCAAATAAATAAATCCTTAAAAAAAAAAAGTCTTCGTTAACTTAATCTTCTGAGACAAAGCCGAACTGGACTCACAAACACATGTGAGGTATAGGTAGCATCCTAAAAATATGAAATTGCTTTCAGTTTCAAAAACCAACCTGATAGATGAGAACATTAATATACAGTTATAAAGTACTATAAACTTCTAGTCATGAAAAATTGGAGAACCGACAATACGAGTGGGATCCCTCTCTAAACCCAGATACTGTGAACCTGAGAGGGATAGGGTGACAGATCTGAGACTCGGACACAAAATCTGTGAGAACTCTCTGAAGAGAGAAGGAGGAGGGTCTAGACATAGAGGTAGAGACTTCCACAGGGAGCATGAGGGAGTCTGGGTCTACTGCCAGTTTGGGGAAGGGCTTTTGTCTTGTGCAACTGTAATGAGGGCTTTTCTGGCCAGCACAAGGAGAGAAACCCCCAGCATCAATCCAGGGAATGTCACAGGACCACTGAATTAAGTTTCTCCAAGGTGCAGCATTGCCTGGTTGGATGGGAAAAGGGCTGTGGTCAAGGACAGATAGTAAAGGAGAGGTTCTTGGCCCTGGGTTCTCCTCTGATCTGAATTCGCTAAACCCTAGCTAAAATGAACATGCTTCTGCTCTCCCCTGTCCAACCTCCACTCCCCCAACCTCTAAACACTAACATTCGAGGAAGCTGAAACCCTCCCAGGGAAATACGTATTCACAGAGCACAGCTAGACATCTGGAGAATGTAGCCATTAGATGTAACAAACCAAATCACCTCAAAGAGATGAGCCAGAATTAATGGATAGGAAATAATAAGGATACCACATAGCAATAGGCATAATAGATAACCCTTAAAATTTTTTTATTCGTAATGGGAATCAAGGACAAGCAGCTACAAAGAATAATGAATTAGAAATACTGGGTATGAAAAACATAAACGTTAAAAAAAGAAAAAAGCTGCCCTCACCACGTACTTGGCATTGTTCTACACACTTTATGTGGACTGTATCACGTAGTCCTCCAAAACAACTCTACAAGACTGGTACTATTATCACCATTCTATAGACAAGGAAACTGAAGAAACTCACGCAGACCATCAGTCTTAACCTCTATCCTGTGCTTGAACAGATCACTAGTAGCTTATGTGTGGCTGAAAAACAAAACAGAGACTTGAAAGATCAAAGAAAGCTCTCTGAAGACAAGGCAAAGGATAAAGAAGTGGAAAATGCAAATAAACCAAACAAAACATGGAAATAAGAAACACGAAAGAGAAAAAGCAAGGCAATGGAGAGGCTGGACCTGTCAACCTGTACAAAATAGGAATCCCTGAAAGAGAAGAAAAAAGAAGGGGGGCTTTGAAGAAATAATGGCTGAGAATTTCTCATTATTGAAGAAAAATTAAAGAACATGGAATGAAAGTGGTTACGGTGTTCCAAAGATGATGTATAAGGAAAAAACACACCTAGTCACATTTTTGGGTTTGAAACTTAAGAAAATCAAAGCCAAAGAGAAAACGCTAGAAGCTTCCAGTGAGAAAGAATGTATTTCCAAGGAAACAGAAATGAATTAATACAATCTTCTCCCTCAAAGCATCAACATTGGATTTGAGAAGGCAACAAATTATATTTTCAAAGTGCCAAAGGAAGAACTTTGAATCTCTATTTTTAATATTTTTATATCCAGCTATTATTTAAATATGTGAAAAATAAAAATACTTCCAACTACACAAATTCTCAAAAGTTTTTACATTAATACCTTCTCTGAAAATGAGACGGTGAGATGCAGTAAATGCAAGACAATATTATATGATATGTGCAAATAAAGATATATAATAGCATAGCTCATTTCATTCTTGCATGCAAAACCCAGTACCATGGGGCAAAAATACTTCAGGCAATCCTAAAGTTAAAATGTAGACACCAGTATGGTGGTAGGTGGGGTAAGGAAGGAGGAAGTAGGATGGAGATAAAATTGAGTTAAGTGGGAAGAAAGGGATACTGAGGGGGTATAGCTCAGTGGTAGAGCATTTGACTGCAGAAAGGGATACTGATAAATCTAGGGGTGTAAATAAGGTAGGGGCGATCACCACCAATAGGATAAAGTCAGAACATATTATTTTCAAATGTGTAGAAGAATTTTTTTTGTAAGTAATTATCTTTCTATGGACTTTTTTCTTTTTTCTTTTTTCTTTTGCCCTCATCCACAAAATCTCAACCCTCCACTTCCTGACCTTAGGGGCCTCAGATAATTTAAAAACCTCATTTAACAAACACTTATTTGGTGTCTAGTATAAATGAGTATGACTGATGCGGGGGAGGAATACCAAGATGTGCAAGACATAGCTCCCTGCCTTTCTAGAAAAGAATTCGAATGAAATGGACCAGGGGAGAACCAACCATCAGTCATTACAACCTCTCCTTTGTTGGCCTTTAGCTATCAAGCACATTGCTGCTGCAACGGGGGTACGCACTCGACCAGTTTAGTTCTCAAACTGTTGTTCTCACATGGAAAATGCAGAATTCCATTTAATTTTCACTTTTATGGGGGTGACATTAAGGAAGACACATTTGGGTTTGCTGTCTGAGGGGTTTCCCTTTTCCTGTCCCAGAGATGCTTACCTACTCCCACCTGCTCCCCAGGACAACCCACACTCAAAGAAAATTCTTATTTATCCAATGTTTGATGGGAAATGAAAATATTTTTTAAAAGTATAGTTACAAGAAAACATGATATAAGAAAATAATAACTACATATTTAAACAGTCTAAGTACCAATTAAAGACAGATTTTAAAAAATGTTTTAGAGCGACATGTTAGCTATAAGACACATACCTAAAATGACAGAAAGATTGGCAATGAAGGGATGGCAAATATAAATGAAAATAAAGTTCAAGTAGCAACTGTAACATCAGAAAAACACACAAAGGGGTAATCAATAGGAATACAAACAAATGTGTACCTAATAATAATACCTGTACCTATCTATCTGTCTATGGAGAAACAACTAATAGAATGAAAAAAAGAAAATCCAACAATTATACATGATAACTTCTAATACATTCCTCTCAGACACTGACAGATCAAATTAAAAAATAAGCAAAGATATGGAAGATCTGAGTCACAATTAATAGTCTCAAACCAATATTTATACATACATATATGCACATTTAACCTTGTAACCCACAAACAGAGAGTTTGGATGGTTTTTGAGCCTACATGGCACATTCACAGGAAGTAACCATTCGATAAAACAAAATGCAGCCAAATCAACATTAGGGATTAGATTCTCTGACCACAATGCAATAAATTACAAATCTATGTCAGAAGAACAGTTTCTTGAAATTCCTCAGTGGAATAAACTGAAAAATGGAAACGAAAGTAATGAAGCTTTAAGTTTAAAAGGAAATCATAAAACAATTTGAAACATTTATAATTTAAAATTTATGACATGTTGTATATTGTTGAATCACTCTATTGTACACCTGAAATTAATATAACACTGTATCTTAACTAGGATTAAAAGAAAAACTTAAAAAGCCAAAATAAAATAAAATTCAGGATACATATGTATAACAGTTAAAAAGAAACTTGATTTAATAAATAAATCAGAAAATACAAATAATATAGATTGAAAACAAAGGTGTTAAGAATTAATATCAATAAAGACAAAGGAGAAAGAGTAACCCCAAAGAAGAAAACAAGGATATTATAAAGATAAGGACAGACACTGTGGGAAACAGTAGGGAGGCTCCTCAAGAAATTAAAAATAGTATTACCATACGATCCAGTAATTCCTCTACTGTGTATTTACTCAAAGAATACAAAAACAGTAATTTGAAAAAATACATACACCTCTATGTATGTATACACCCTACTAAAGCATTATTTACAATAGCCAGGATAGGGCTGCAGCCCAAATGTCCACTGATAGATAAATGGATAAAGAAAAGATGAGATACATAATACACACTCATAAGAATATTACTCAGCCAAAAAAAAAAAAAAAAAAGACTTACATCCGGCCATTTGCAACAACATGAATGGATCTAAAGGGTGTAATTGGTAAGTGAAATAGATCAGAGAAAGACAAATACCCTATGATTTCATTCTTCTGTGGAATTTATGAAACTAACAAAAAAAAAGAAAAGGGACAAACTAAGAAACAGACTCTTCACCATAGAGAACAAACAGATGGTTTCCAGAGGGGAGGTTGTTGGGGGATGGGTGAAATAGATGAAGGGGATTAAGAGTACACTTAAGATAAGGAGCCCTGAGTAAGGTATAGAACTGCTGAATCACTATATTGTATACCTGAAATGTACACCATATGTAATCTATACTGGAATTAAAATTTAAAAAGAAGGGCAGAAATAAGCAAAAGATAGAAATAATGAACAGAACAAAACCTGTTTCTTTGAAAAGACAAAACAGGGAAATCTTTTCTAAGACTGATCAAAGAAGGGGTACCTAGATAGCTCAGTTAACTGACAGTCAACTGATTTTGGCTTAGGTCATGATCTCGGGGTCGTGAGATCAATTAAGCCCTGCTTCAGGATCTGTGCTCAGTGTGGAAACTGCTTGAGATTCTCTCTTTTCCTCTCCTTCTGCAACACCCCCATTCATGTGCATTCTCATTCTCTCTCTAAAACAACAACAACAACAAAAAAAAACAGATCAAAGAGAAAAAAGAAAATGCAAATAAATATACAATACAAATGAGAACAGTAAACAGGACAATTTGATTTTTTTTTAAGATTTTATTTATTTGAGAGAGTGAGTGAGAGAAAGAACACACACAAGTAGAGGGAAGAGCAGAGGGAGAGGAAGAGGCAGGCTCCTACCTGAGCAGGAAGCTTAATGCAGGGTTCGATCCCAGGACTTCAGAAGCATGGATCAGAACAAATTTTAAAATAATATTATAAATGACTACGTGCCAATAAATTTGAAAATGTAGACAAAGTGGATGAATCTAAAGAATATAATCAAATGCCAGTATGCTACAGAAAGAAAAATAAATTTAAAAAATAAAACTAAAATATCTAAATATCTGTAGAAGGAACGCAATCAGTAACCAAGGATTTCCCTCTATATGGGGCTCCAGGACTAGGTCTACATGATTTCATGGATGAGACTTTTCAAACTTTCAAAGAATAGGAAAGCCCTATTTTATGTGAGTTGATCCATGAAATAGAAAGAAAAGAGGGAGAAGGAGAAAAAATAGTTAAATCATTTAATGAAGTCAGTATGCCTTTGATTCCAAAATAAATGATGGTTTCAGCGTTTTTCACTTATGACCACATGAGCATATAACAAAATAAAATATTATCTAGTCAAATCAAACAATGCATTGGAAAAATGTTATCAATTAGAGCTTATAATAGAAGGATGGTTTAACGTTAGGAAATCAGAGTGATTCAGCATATGAATGAATTTAGGAAGAAATCACATGATTATCTCAATAGTTAAAGAAATATTTTGATAAATTTCAGTACCTATTTATGATTGTTTTTATATCTCAGAAAACTTGATAAAAGATTACATACGAGAATCCAAGTAATGCAAATGCATTACTTTTTATCAAGAAACATTTAAGATTTCTCATTGTCACTGACATTCAATCACAAAGGGCCCAGCACGCCGTGCAAAGAAACCTGAACTTATGCAGGTATTGAAGAATATTAAGCAAGTGAATTACACGACCTGACTTGAGGATGGAAAAGATCACTCTTGAGGCCCTATGGAAGATGAGTTATAGTGGTGACTACACAGGTGATTATTTTTATCATCTAGATGAGAAAAGAGGAGATCCTGAGTAAACAAAGATGTTGACAAGCCTCAAGGATTAAAGAGATGTTAGGATGTGCAATTGAATGGATTTGCTAATATTTTCAACATCTAGATTTGGGGAGCAGGTGAGGAAGACCCATCATGATTAACTGAGTTGTTGGTTCAGATAATTTTAGTTTGGGTGAATGGGTGCCATATACACAACACAGAATTGTACGTGTGTGTCACACATGTGTAGTGGCATCAAGCCATCCAGGTGTGTGTTCTTCTCCAAGGGAACACAGCGCCCTGGTGCAAAGTAGGCAATTGGATGGATTCAGACCTGTACACTCAGCAAGTCCAGGTCAGAGCACAGAAAAGCAAGATCCAGAGAAAAGACAGTTTTCTTTTGGAAATGTTGAAATTGAACTACTTTCATAACATAACTACTTATATAACATGGAGATGGAATGCTTAATAATCATGTGAAAGCACAGATTTTGCGCTGAGGGTGAATGGGTTAAAAAATAGGCACGTGCAAGTCATTCTTGATCGGTGGTAACTGGGGCTGCTGGAGCACACAAGGAGAAGAAAGTGAGAAAAACCAAATGCACACATGTACTGATACCAGCAGTTAAGGAAAAGGAAGGGGAAGGAGTAGTTAGGCAGAAAAAGAATAGTGGGGTAGAAATCTAGAGTGGAGACTCTTCAAGAGACCAAGTGATAAAAGACTGAATAGCGCCTATTCAACCTCAATACTGAGAAATGTCTATGAATCTTAACGAGAACAGTTTCACATGAATAGCAGAGGCAGAAACCATGGTGGATCTGGCAGAGACAGAAATGAAGAAATGAGGACAGCAAGTGGGGCCTAATTATTCCAGAAGCTCCGAGGTGAAGGAAGAGTAATAGAAAGACCACTGTGTAGAGATCATTTTTAAAGGGAAGGATCTGAGCGTGTCTACAAGCAGGAGAGATGGAGCTAGTGGAGCATCCAATGACAGGAAGTAGGAAGGTGAGGATCAAGGTCCTTGGAGATGGCAGACATGGTCATGAGCCCCAGCACTGGCAGGATGAGGCACAGCTCTTCCTCCAAGAAAGCAGGGATCTTTGTCCATATTGTTCACTGATGAACCATAAACGTCTCTCACTGTGCCCAGTACATATTTGTGGAATGAATGCTACTAAAGAGAAAAGGAAGTAAAAAACAGGGACATGGGGCACCTGAGTGGCACGGTAGATTAAGGATCCGACTCTTGGTTTCAGCTCAGGTCATGATCTCAGGGTTATGAGATGGAGCCCCACGTGGGCTCCGTGCTCGGCTCAGAGTCTGCTTGAGCTTCTCTCTCTCTCCCTCCTCCTCTGCTCCTCCCCCCGCCCACCTCCCTGCACACTCACACTCTCCCTCTCAAATAATTTTTTTTTTTTAAATGGGACACATTTGCTGGGGCAGCATGAGAAGAGGTGAATGAATGATCCAGCACATGGCCTTTGTATTTCTAAACATGAGGAGCCATGATCAGCTGACAGAAAGGACAAAGGGAGAAACACAGTGAAGGTTCGAGATAGTGGCTGTAGAAAGTGGGAACGAGCAGCCGATGAGAGACAAGGAGCTCAAGTTTTGCTTGGGAGCAGCCATTAACATGTATTACACACATGAAGTAGCACCAAGCCACATAGGTGTTTCTCTTCAAGTGGACACAGTGCCCTGGTGCAGAAATATGTCACTGGATGGATTCAGAATTCTAAACGCAGTCAGTCTGGTCCAGCAGAGGCAATTTAAGCAGAGATACAACGTTGACAGTCAAAGAAGAGCTGAAGTTGTGACGTACACAAGCTAGAACAGGAGAATGACAGAACCAAAGAGGGAAGGACAAACTACAAAAGAAGGGAGGCGGGATCCAGAACCAGAGGTGAGGTTAAAGAACAGGGAGAGAAGGGCAAGAGATGTGAGACCAAGAGCAATCTCCTCTGTTTTCCTCCCTTCTCAGTTCACCTATGAACCACTTTCAGAATAATGTCTTGATAGCTTACCTCTGATCCCATCACTGTCTTGTTTATATACTTCAAGAGCTCCCCCCTGCTTACCAAATTCAATCTCCATTCCTCCAGTGCTCAACGGTCCTCCCTGATTTGTCATCAGTCTACCATCTCACCAGTCACCCTTCCTACACTGCTCCACCTCTACCTCACCACTCTAGAAGCATGCAAATTCGCCACATTCTCCAGCTTGAAAGCTTTTGTTCAACTCACTCTACCGCCTTAGAGTTGTGAGATTTAGCAAGCGAAAATACAGAATGGCCAATTAATCTGGGGTTTCAGATAAAGCATGAATTTTTTCCATATAATGTCTCATGCAAAATCTCTATTTATCTGGCTATCCTATCCTATCCTCCACTCCCAACAGTACAATGCAAAATCAGACTTTAATGTCACACTCAAATGTCCCTTCCATCATGAAGACTTCTTCCCAGATCCCTCAAAAGTGTATTCCTTCCTTAGTTCAGTCAACAAGTATTTATTATGCTAAGTGCCTCGAGTCAAAACTGAAGAAGGATTAGTCACTATCCACATGAACTTTCACAGAGAGAGAGGCCCAGAGAAGAAGCACACAGTTAACAATAGAGAGGTAGTAACAAATGGGCCCTGTGAGCAAAAGCAAAGCACACGCCTTCCTATATTTGTACGACGGATACTTATGAACACTTTGAAAAAACGGACTTGACACTCAAAATGTAGAACAGAACGTTCCTTCCAAAAAAATTTATTTGGATAAACGTTACCAAAAGCAATTTCTTCTTTTGCAATGACTTCCGCCTTGACGTGACAGAGATACCGTTTAGACGATTTTTTTCAAAGGAAGAATATTTTTGTGTAATGGAAATATGATGAGGACCCAGTGAATGGCCAACTGGTTTGGAGAGACTAAAACAGTACGTGAATGTTTCTAGATCCTAATAAAGAACGCTAGACTTACCACACGTTGAGCTGCTATCAATGCTGCTAACGTACTTCGCCCTGGCGCTCCCGGAGCACAGAAGGAAACTTGGACTTTGCTTCCCTTGATGGTCATGCCATCCGCTACTTGCTGAACCTCTTCGGCGTGCTCCGCAGTGTTATATTCAACCACTGCAAAGCCACCAACATAACTACCTTCATCCTGTGCAAGCTGATTTAATACATTTTGTTAAAAGGAGAACTCTAATATTCAGTTAGAAATATTTATTTTCAGTATATAATTTTCAAATTCAAAAACAAATGTATCAGAGCATGATGCTGGTGAAAATAATATATCCTTTCTCTCTAAAATTAAGTTTCTTAGTTGTGGGAGGCCTGGCTGGCTCAGTTGGGAGAGCATGAGACTCTTGATCTTGGGGTCATGAGTCTGAGCCCCAAGTTGGGCGTAGAGATTACTTTTTAAATGAGTAAATAAATAAAAATAAAAGTTCATTAGTTGCTTAGATATGGTCCTTACTGAAGATAGGATGATAAACAAGATTCTGTCAAGTTTCTTTTTAATTCTTTGATTTTCTAATTTATTTTAAAAGTCAATGCTCAAGGGGCGCCTGGGTGGCTCAGTGGGTTAAGTCTCTGCCTTCAGCTCAGGTCATGATCTCAGGGTCCTGGGATCGAGTCCTGAATCGGGCTCTCTGCTCGGCAGGGAGCCTGCTTCCTCCTCTCTACTTGCTTCTCTGCCTACTTGTGATCTCTCTGTGTCAAATAAATAAAAAAATTCTTAAAAAAAAAAGTCAACGCTCAAATGATAATATTCCCTCTATTTTAAGAAAGATGTAGAACTGATAATTTAGACATAGAAAAATATGGAGACTCAGTAACTTAAACCTTCTTTGAATTTACCAGATACGTGGACAGTGAAAGATACTGAACAATCATTTGACCACATAGCTATGTAAATTAAAGTTTGTATTATCAAGAGAAAAAAAGTAGGAGGAACCATATTCAACTTTTAATTCAATAATTTTTAGGCAGATCTCAGGAATTTGGTCAAGTATTCCCAATCAAAGTTTATTTGGGAAAATATGCCATATGCAACACACAAGTTTTATTTCTGAATGTGCCCTAAATGAACTCCTGCAATGCTGAGCTTGATTTGTTTCCAGTCACCCACCTGTAAGAGTGTAAAGGAAGATACTAAAGTCCTGTATCTGTAAAGACTGGTACAAAGAGCAAAAATAAGAACAAATAAGACACTAAAAAGTTTCGAAGTTCTGAATATGTCTGATTTATCTTAAACACATTCATGTGATAAAGTGGTAAATGTCATAAAATTCAGCATGGTAGGTCTCAACACGTGTTTGGATTTCATGTCTCCGAAGTTAATATTACAATTAAATAATTTCAGTCTTTTTTAGTTTCTATCTTATTTCAGAAACTTCACTTTCTTGTATTGTTAGAACAAATTTCTATTTTTCCCTTCACATTCTTCTTCCTTTTAAAACTGTCCTCAAATGTCTTTTCTTCCACAAAACTTTTCCAACCACATGATAGAAAGGCAAAACATCTGCCTCTTCCAAACATTTCTCCTACAACCCCATTCCTCTTGTAATCCAAACCAGATATTACAATCAGATTTGTAAAAGCCATCAGTCTTTGGTGTCTCATGATCACAAGAAAAGAGACTATCTTCAGTACAATCTACGTCAACCTACCAGGCAAAAGAGCCTGAATTTCATAGATCCACTGATAAAGGCATCATAAATTTGTTTTATTAATCTTTTGAGAACTTTTGAAACACTTAATATTATTCCTGGTTCATTATGATAGCTTTCATGCCATACAAATTATAATACCATTTTAATTCTTTCAAAAGACAAACTCATCTAAGTTCACAGCATCAGTAGTTTTAAAGAGGAATATTTCAGTTCAGTAGGAGAGCCATTCAAATATGGAATGATCTGACTTCTGATCTAGTTAATTTCCCATTATCTTGGAACATTTTAATAGAAGCTAAATAGTCACTCACAAATAATATAACAAACATTTTTCTACCACTGGCAACCTAGATTAGAGAACCTGTCATGTACCTTCCAACTCTGGGATACATAATTGAAATACAAGTTGTGATAAATGGGTATTCTCCTCACGTTTGTTTCAAAGGCCTCAACTACAAAGAATTTTCCTTGACCACAGAATACCACTGAATAATTTTAGTATCCAAGAAAAGGATATGGATTAGATATCAACATCTATTACCTTTCAATAACTGGGAAAAGATTGGATATAAGATCTGTCACAAAATTTTCTAACTTTATGATGCTCTTAGATGGTTTCTTTGATGTATATATTGGGATTGGAGGAGTAGAAATGTAAGAAAAAGATGGTAGCATTAATCTATTGTTTGTATAATTAGAGTTATACAGTATATATAGTTATTTTGTTATATATAATCTGTATTAGTTATTTATACATTATACAATAAATGTATATATTTATATAAACATGATATATAATACATTATAATAATATATAGGTGTATATATATGTGGTTGTGTGTGTGTATATATATATACACACATAAATTTTACATTTATATATATATATATATATAAAACTATAACAACTCCAAACTTTCTAGTGTAATAGTAGAGACTCAACAAATGTATGATTAAAGAAAAATGGTGGGTGGTGGGGGCAGGGAATACAGGATAAGAAGAAAAGGAACATGGGAGGAGAGAAGAGAGGGAAGGAAGAAATTAAGGGAAGCAAGAGAGAAAAGAGTTCATCAGTTGCTATTGAACACTTACAAGAGAAGGAGCTTTATATGGTACATATTTTTATCTATTTAATAGAATATATATATAATTTTACTGATCAAGTGCATGAAAAGTCTTACCAGTGTTGTTAGTTTTCACGATCTTCTCTAAATGTCTCACCATGATCCCATTAAGACAGAATTACACATTCTTTTTAAGCTTCATAATACTTTCCTATCTTCCATTACATTACTCTTTATATAATTTATAATTATTTGCTTGTCACTACCTTCTACAAAATTGTGAAGTATTGAGAGAGTACGTTTCTCTTCTCTGTATTTCTAACTTTAAGCAATATAGTGTCTGGTGCAGAGAAGATAATAAGTAAAACGTGGACGGATGAATGGATCAAAGGATGAAGGGCTCAAGAAATTGATAGAATGAGGTAAATAAGTGATGGGTTTACTAAGACATATCTACTATATAATAATATAAATTGACTCATTCACAAAAGGACTTGACCTAAAATTTAGAGTGACCATAAAGTCTTCACTGCGGACTAAAGAAGAATTAGATTATCCATTGTGATATTCACATAGGTATAATAAATTTGTGAGTGCATGTAGAATACATAAGCAGAAATTTTCAAATATTTCAAATGATACCTTAAGAATACATACCTGGCAAAACATGGGTTTATGCATATTGGAAAAAAATTGCAACAGCTCTTCTGAATCCCTGTAGTCACTAGGGAGTTTATCTATACAAAGGCACTTGGAATGAATGAGCTCTGGGGCCAATAGATTAACATCCATCCATTGTGCAAACAGAGCTGAAGTTCCCAACTGTTTACCCAATAACTCCAATCTAGCCTTTGCAGCGAAGTCCTTTTTCATGTATTCCACAAATCCATAGCCTTTGGAATGGCCAGTAACTTCACTGTATACTAGAAAACATCTCTCGATATTTCCATAAGCACGAACAAGTTCTTCAAATTCTTCTAATGTAAAAGAAGTGGGCAAGTTGGTAATACACAGCAAAGCATCTGTTGGCTGGAGCTGAACAATTAAGTCCTTTCCTCGAAAAGAATATTGATGAAACATCCGAATTGCATTCTGGGCTTGCTCCCCGTTCAGTAAGGTAACAAAAGCTAGAAGATAACAAAATGAATTAAAGGATTTTCTAAGCCAGTGTTTTCAAACTTTTTTTGACTATGGCCCACAGTAAGGAATATATTTTTGGTCTGTGACTCGGCACACAAATACACATTGCTGAAACAAAAGTATAAGAACAAAAATTCCTACTACATGCGATGCACTCTGAAATATCTATTCCATTTCATGGTATTTTTTAATGCTGACACTACTCACTTAACTAATTTCACAACCAAAGACTCAAATAAAAGTATAGGAATTATATTAGGAGTTCTACTATAAGACACTATAATGTTGTTTTGTTTTTTTATTTTTATAATGTTTTCAAACTACATAAAGATTTTATTTTTCCCAACTACATGTAATGCAAAATATCAGAAAGTCTTAAAAATTTTCTTTTATATTGCAGCACCTAAATACATAAAGCAAATATTAACAGACAAAAAGCAAGAAACTGACAGTAACACAATAATAGTAGGGGAATTTAACACCTCACTTACATCAATGGGTAGATCATCCAGGCAGAAAATCAATAAGAAAACAGTGTCTTTGAATGACACATTAGAGCAGTTGGACTTAACAGATACATACAGAACATTCCATCCAAAACCAACAGAATATACATTCTTTTCAAGTTCACAGGGAACATTCTCCAGAATAAGTCAAGTTTCAATAAATTTGTGAAAACTAAAATCCTTTCACATATACTTTGATTATAATGGTATAAAATAAGAAATCAATCACAGGAAAAAAAAATGCAAAAATAATCCCCCCAAAACATGGAAGCTAAATAACATGCTACTAAACAGCCAGTGGGTGAATAAAGAAATTGAAGAGGAAATTAAGAAAATATATAAAGACAAATGAAAATAAAAACACAGTGATCCAAAATCTTTGGGACACAGCAAAAGCAGTTCGAAGAGGAAAATGTATAGGGAAATTTATAGGGAAAATTTATAGGCCTACCTCAAGAAACAAGAAAAATCTCAAACCATCTAACCCAACACCTACAAGAACTAGAAAAGGAAGAACAAACCAAGCCTAGAGCCAGCAGAAGGAAGGAAGGAAGATCAGAGCAGAAATAAATTAGGAACTTAAAGAACAATAGAAAAGATCAATGAAACCAAGAACTGGTTCTTTGAAAAGATAAACAAAATCATTAAATTTTTAACCAGGCTTATCAAGAAAAAAGAGAGGATACAAATAAGTAAAATCAGAAATGAAAGGGGAATTAACCAACACAACAGAAATATGGACGATTATAAGGGAATACTACAAAAAATTGTATGTCAACACATTGGACAACCTAGAAGAAATGGATAGATTCCTAGAAACATATCATCCTCTTAAAATTCAATCAGGAAGACAGAGAAAAACTGAACAGAACAATTACTAATAACAAAGCTGATTTGGTAATCAAAACTTTCAATAAACAGAGGTCCGGGACCAGATTGCTTTATATGTTTATTCTACATTTCATTTAACCAAGAATTAATACTGATTGTCCTCGAACTATTTCAAAAAATAGAAGAGGAAGGAAAGCTTTCAAATACATTCTACGAGGCCAGTATTACCCTGATACAAAAACCAGACAAAAAGAAAAAAAAGTACAGACTAATATTTCTGACGAACATAGATGCAAAAATCCTGAACAAAATATTAGCAAGTGTATTCAGCAATACATTGAAAGGATCATTCACCTAGAACAAGTGAGATTTATTCCAGGAATGCAGGGAGGTTCAATATTCACAAATCAATCAATGTGATAAACCACATTAACAAAATAAGAATAAAAACCATAAAATCACCTCAATACATGCAGAAAAGGCATTTGACAAAATTCAACATCTGTTCATGTTAAAAACCCTTAACAAAGTGTGTTCAGGGGATACCTTAAGCTAAATAAAGGTCATTCATGAAAAATCCACAGCTAACATCAGACTCAATGGTAAAAAACTGGAAGTTTTTTTCTCTAAGATTAGAAACAAGACCATGATGTCCATTCTTTTTATTCAGTATAGTCTGCAAGTCCTAACCATAGCAATTAGATAAGAAAATTCATCCAAACTGGTAAGGAAGAAGTTAAATTGTCACTATTTGCAAATGACATGACATTATAAATAGAAAACCGTAAAGACTCCACCAAAAACTATTAGAATTAATGAATTCAGTAAAGCTGCAAGATTCAAAATTAATACACAAAAAACAGTTGCTTTTCTGTACACTAATAATGAAATAGCAGGAAAGAGAAAGAAAACAATTCATTTATAATAGCACCAAAAAGAATAAAATGTCTAGGAATAAATTTAACCAAACATGTAAAAGACCTGTACTCTGAAAACTAGGACAATGATGAAACTGAAGATGGCACAAACAAATGGAAAAATATCTCATGCTCCTGGACTGGAAGAACAAACACTCTCAAAATGTCCATACTACTCAAAGCCATCTACAGATTTAATGCATTCTCTAATGAAATACCAACATTTTTCACAGAACTAGAACAAATAATCCTAAAATTTATATGGAACCTCAAAGGACCTCAAAACGCCAAAGGAATCTCGAGAAAGAACAAAGCTAGAGGTATCACAATCCCAGATTTCAAGGTCTACTACAAACCACGGTAATCAAAACAGTTTGGTACTGGCACAAAAACAGACACATAGATCAATGAAACAGAGAGCCCCCAAATAAGCCCATGCCGATATGGTCAATTAATCTATAACAAAGGAGGCAAGAATATACAATAGGGAAGACAGTCTATTCAATACGTGGTGCTGGGAAAATGAGATAGCGACATGCAAAAGAATGAAACTGGATCACTTTTTTACACCATACACAAAACACACTCAAAATGAACTGAAGACCTAAATGTGAGATCTGAACCCATAAAACCCCCAATGGTTGAAAAAAAAAGAGGCAATGATCTCTTGGACATCACCCTTAGCAAAATATTTATGGATATGTCTCCTTAGGCAAGGGAAACAAAAGCAAAAATAAACCACTGTGCCTACACAAAAATAATTTGCCCAGCAAAGGAGATCATCAACAAAACAAAAAGACAACATAATGAATGGGAGAAGAAATTTACAAATGATATATATGATAAAGGATTGATATCCAAAACCTATAAACTCATACAACTCAACACCCATGCACGCACGCATACACACAAAAAACCACTAAAAAACAATCTGACTAAAAAAATAGGCAAAGGACACACAGATGGCCAACACATACATGAAAAGATGCTCAACATCTCTCATCATCAGAGAAATGCACATCAAAATTACAATGAGATATTACCTCACACCAGTCAGAATAGCTAGAAACAATAGTATCAAAATGACAAGAAATAACAAGTGTTGATGAGGATGAAGAGAAAAAGGAACCCTTGTGCACTGTTGATAGGAATGCAAATTAGTGCAGCCATTGTGGAAAACAATATGGAAGTGCCTCAAAAATTTAAAAATAGAATTGCCATATGATCCAGTAATTCCACTACTGGGTATCTACTCAAAGAAAATAAAAACATTAATTTGAAAAGACATATGCACCCCTGTTTACTGCAGCATTATTTACAACAACTAAAGATATGGAAGCAACCCTACTGTCCATTAATGGATTAATGGATAAAGATACGATGGCCAAATTACTTGGCCATAATTTACTCGGCCGTATTACTTGGCCACAATAAAGAATGAGATCTTGCCATTTGCAACCACATGGACAGACCTACAGGGTGTAACGCTAAGTAAAATAAATCAGACAGAGGAAGACAAATACCATGTGATTTCACTAATATGTGGAATCTAAAAAACAAATGAATAAACAAAAACAAACAACAGGTACCTGACTGGCTCAATCTATACAGTGTGTGACTCTTGATCTCGGAGTCATGAATTTGAGCCCCATGCTGGGCATAGGCCTTACTTAAAAAAACAAAAACAGTGTGTGGGGGGTTGGGGAGCCTGGTGGTGGGTGTTACGGAGGGCATGCATTGCATCGAGCACTGGGTGTGATGCATAACAATGAAATCTGGATCACTGAAAAGAAATTAAAAATAAATAAAATTTAAAAATTAAAAAAAAATAGAGAACAAACTGGTTGCCTGAGGGGAAGTGGGGAGGATGGGCAAAATATATAAAGGGAATTAAGAGGTACATGGGACGCCTGGGTGGCTCAGTGGTTAAAGCCTCTGCCTTCAGCTCAGGTCATGATCTCAGGGTCTTGGGATCGAGTCCCGCATCGGGCTCTCTGCTCAGCAGGGAGCCTGCCTCCTCCTCCTCTCTCTCTCTCTGCCTGCCTCTCTGCCTACTCATGATCTGTCTGTCAAAAAAAAAAAAAAAAAAAGAGGTACAAACTTCCAGTTTGTACTTATGAAATAAGTGATGGAGATGAAAAGTACAGCATAGGGAAATACAGTCCGTGATATTGTAATGTTGTATGGTGACAGATGGTAACTATACTTAATGTGGTGAGCACAGGGTAACACATAGAATTGTGGAATCAATATGTTGTATACCTCCAAAAAACGTTATACACCTGAAATGTAACACCGTATGTTAATTACACTTCAATAAAAAAAATGGAAGGCTACCAAGCCTATAAATATTTATTATAGCATAACATATAATATTAGAAAATTCTTTATAAAATAATGTCTCTAGTGACATACATATAAATTATGTGATTATAATTTAGGATACTAATGTTATCCTCAGAAAACACATCATGTGAGTAGCATTTATATGACTTAATGCTTCAGAATTTCAGAGATTGGGGAGCCTGGTGGCTCAGTGGGTTGAGCCTCTGCCTTCGATTCGGGTCATGATCTCAGGGTCCTGAAATCGAGCCCCGCATTGGGCTTTCTGCTCTGTGGGGAGCCTGCTTCCCTTCCTCTCTCTCTCTGCCTGCCTGTCTGCCTACTTGTGATCTCTATCAAATAAATAAATAAAATCTTAAAAAAAAAAGAATTTCAGAGATTATCTTAAGAATGAAAAGACAGTAATCTTGTTTAATAATGCACAGTTAGAATCAAAATGAAACTAGGTGCTTAAAATTGAAATCTTACCTGTTCGCTTATTTCTGTCCACATAACAATACTTTAACTCATAGTCTTGTAATAAATCATGAACTTCCTGAAAGAGACAAAACATGAATTCAAATAAACACACAAGTGCAGTTAGTGGGGGGCAACTGGGTGGCTCAGTCATTAAGTGTCTGCCTTCGGCTCAGGTCATGATCCTGGGGTCCTGGGATCAAGCCCCGCATCGGGCTCCCTGCTCAGCGGGAAGCCTGCTTTCCCTCTACCACTCCTGCTTGTGTTCTCTTTCTCACTCTGTCAAATAAATTAATAAAATCTTTAAACAAAACAAAACAAAAACAAATGCAGTTAGTGGATAATCCAACTGTACTAGCCAACCACTACCACCACCATCTGCCATGTGAAGAACCTTTCACGGATCTCCATTATTTAACTTAAATGCATTCCATGCCCAGTAAGTATGACATCAACCTACCTCCCCAAGCATATCTCCCAGTACAGAACCTGCACATAGATCATGTTTCTGTTCAATGGGCATTCACTATTCCACCAGGATGTCATGCCCAGTCCTCACTCTGAATTGCTACTCATGCTGATACCTTGACCTTGCATGGTGCAAAGATACCACTAAATATCACCTGATGTCACCTGAAATCACACGCATCCTTTGAAATCCCGCTCAAATATTCTTTCATGAAGTTTTCTTCCAATTTTATTTATTTATTTACTTACTTGCTTATTTATTATGATTAAGAGAGAGAGCGTGCAAGCAGTTGTGGGGGGTGGGGAGGAGGTCCAGCAGAGAGAAAGGGAGAGAGGGACTCCCAAGCAGTCTCCACGCTCAGCATGGAGCCCAATGTGGGGCTCAATCTCATGACACTGAGATCATGACCGGAGCTGAAATCAAGAGTCGGACGCTTAATCAACTGAGCCACCCAGGTGCCCCAGGTTTATTCTGATTCTTTTCTGTGGGATACGACCTCTACCAGCTCCATGCTAACAATGGTCATATTTTATTTATGCCTGTCTGACAGAAATATTAAACATTTCTCTTTGTATACGACACATAACTGAGTTTTTAACAAGTAATACACTTGTAGATGCTGTAGTATCAGCGAAGAGAATAGATACAGGTAGATACAAACCTAGAGATCCCTAGGTATGAAAACAATAACCACCACCAAGGTATGTATGTAGTTCAATTTAGTCCCGCTTGGCTCCCTAAGGTGTTGACACTGGCTTTCCTATTCATTCTGTTTCCATTATTAATCCAGTCTGAACTTGTTTATACTGGTATCAATTTCACCCATCTGGGGTCTCAAAAAAGCAGATTTCTATTCCTAATCCTTCCTGTTAAACTGACACTTGAGCACAGGAACTATATTTCATATATGTGTATATACCTTGTATTGCTTAGCAAATACTAGGCACTCAAATACACACTAAAGTGAATACAATTATTTTGTCAATGAATTGATATGTGGCCTTAGAAAATTTACTCATAGGGGCACCTGGGTGGCTCAGTGGGTTAAAGCCTCTGCCTTCGGCCCAGGTCATGATCCCAGGGTCCTGGGATCGAGCACCGCATCAGACTCTCTGCTCAGCGGGGAGACTGCTTCCTCCTCTCTCTCTACTTGCCTCTCTGCCTACTTGTGATTCTGTCAAATAAATTTAAAAAAAAATCTAAAAAAGAAAATTTACTCATAATACACACAGATGGAATTACTATTTTCTAAAGGAATTGGACTATCACATAGGTGGACATTCTGATCCTTGACTGGAAAGTTATAGCTGATCTGTTTTATCTTGCATATGAATAAATTAAACATATACAAGTGCCAATATGCTAAGTTCACAACAGAAACTAACTCAATAATAATTCTTATTCTTGCCACTAATATAGTTAACTTTCATTTCTCTTTTACTAAGTACCAGAGCACTGAACTCACTGTTTTCCATTAAAAATCAGGAAACCAGGCCTGACACTGACAGGGCTATCCTACAGAAAGGAGCATGCTCTTGACTCTTGATCTTGGGGTCATGAGTTCAAGCCCCTTGTTGGGTAGAGAGATTATTTAAGTAAGTAATTTTAAAAAGGGTGGGGGCACCTGGGTGGCTCAGTTAAGAGCATGTGACTCTTGCTCTCTGCATTGTAAGTTCGAGCCTCACGTTGGATGTAGAAATCACTTAAAAATAAAATCTTTCTTTTTTAAAAAGATTTTATTATGTGTCAGAAAGAGAGAGAGCACAAGCAGGGGGAGCTGCAGGCAGAGGGAGAAGCAGCCTCCCTGTTGAGCAAGGAGCCCGATGCAGGACTTGATCCCAGGACTCTGGGATCATGACCTTAGCCGAAGGCAGATGTTTAACCAACTGAGCCACCCACGTGTTCCTTGAAAATAAAATCTAAAAAAAAAAAAAAAACCTTTATAGAAAAATAAATAAATAAAAATCAAGAAACCTCAGCAGAGCAAAATCAAATAACTCGCTGAGGGGAGATTCACCAGTCTGGCACCTTTAACTCCTACATCATACTACTGGATTCCTTCCAGAGCTAACTAAAAAGAGTATACTACCACCAATAGTTAACAAAAACAGTATTATTAGTGCCCTAATAAGTGATCACATGGAAATGGAAAAAAAACTAGCGGACAGTTCCAAGTTGAGACAATATTTTCCCTTTTAACACAATGCAAGGGGGAAAAGAATGATATAATAGACAAAGTACAAAAACGTAACGCTGGGTGGAAAAAAGATAATCACCTATGATAAGAAATTAGAGAAAGGTGAAGTTGGTAATTTAGTATTCTCTATTAGTAAATCAATATTAGGTGTGTTTTCAAATATATATATACTACAGATTTCATATAATACGGTTTGATGAATTATACAGTAGTGTGATCAATATACAGATTAGTTTACATCTTACTATGGTAGTTTTTGTAAGCTTCAGTGTTTCCTTGGACTTAACGCATACAGTGTATTCATTAAGAAGATCTAATTCTCTCAATAGCATAGCGTATACGTCTTGCCAATCGACTAATTTAATCCTTAATATAGAAGGTGGCTCAGTTTTGTTTGAAAGGATCCAGTGTATGCTTTTAGTTGCACAGACTCTAATCTCTCATTTCACTGTTTAACAGCTGTCGAATGCCAGATAAAGAAAACATGACACTGCTGCTCACATTATCAAGTATCTTTTTTTTTTTTTAAAGATTTTATTTACTTGACAGACAGAGATCACGAGTAGGCAGAGAGGCAGGCAGAGAGAGAGGAGGAAGCAGGCTCCCTGCTGAGCAGAAAGCCTGATGTGGGGCTCGATCCCAGGACCCTGAGATCATGACCTGAGCTGAAAGCAGAGGCTTAACCCACTGAGCCACTCAGGTTCCCCACATTATCAAGTATCTTTAAACAAATGATGTTATGTTACTCGTTCAGCTAAGAGAATTACCTGAGAGAGATCTTACGTATTCAAAGATGCATTTTGCAACTTAAAAATTTTATTTTTAAAATACCTCTCTTTCAGATTATAGCTTTTCTATGCACCAGATGTGGGATATAGAGTTTGCCAACTGGGAAACCTTGCAAAGCTTTTTTGCAAAGAAACAACAACAACAATTATTATTTTCCCCCATGTCCTGGTTGATTTGACCCAGGCAAAAGTGGGTCACCCCTCAATTTGAGCCTCAGTAAGTTGGCCAAATTAAAAACTTAAAACCTGAAAGAGAGTCCTAACAACCATTTGCCAGAATTCTACTACGCTCCACCACACAGAACCCAAACAAACTCTAACTTTATGACATTTCTATTAACTTACAAGTTAATTTTAAGGAATAAAGTAGCACCTTCTGGCCAGGAATATCAGTTACAAATTTCTCACAGTAAGAGGAGTTCATCAAAACTAGTATTAGAGAGCTTTGGCAACCTATTTCCAGACCACATTCCTTATTACTTCCTGGAATTAAACAAAAAGTTTTGCACACACAAAATATCTCCTTGGGAAAGAACGGACAACCACAATGAAACCCAGCCTTAGTTTTAAGCTTTAATCACACTGTCTTCTAAGTCCTTTTCCAACTTACTTTGATTTATTTCTTTTTCCTAAGAAAGGCTTTCACAGATTAAAGCACTCTAATTTCAAAGTCCACTCTTTTGGAGAAAAAAAAAAAAACACTTTTGCTACTTGTCCTTGCAAATTTTTAATGATTTTATAATATCAAAATATTGCCTGTAACATATTAAGTTATAAGGCATAATAATGAAATAAGCACCTGGGAACCCATCACCAAACGTGAAGACTGGAACATTAGCGACACTGTTCCATTGATTTCTGCATTCCTTTGCTAGCCTATCCTGCCACCTTCCCCCATGGCTGGAGTTCCTAACGTAGGTATGTATTCCTAAACAATTTGTTGATTCATTTCACTTGTTTCTGAGCTTTAGAGAAATGCTATTATGCTATTTTTAATCTTCTGTGCCATTTATTTATTTATTTAGGTGCCTTGTTTTTTTAATACTATGCTCCAAAAATTCACTTGTGTTCTACCTGGCCATTTATTCACTATGGTTTGATATTCCATTCTATGCCTACAGTACGATTTATAGATCCATTCTTCTTCTCTACCAGTGAATATTTGGTTTGTTTCTAGGTTGCTTTGTTACTTCCATATTTTAAAACTACTAACACATTCTTAAAATGTTTATGTATTTCCTGGTGCTCACGTGCAAGTTTCTGAAGGAATGAAATTTTTGGGCTGCACACATACAGATGATCATCCTTGTAAGAGAGTGACAACTTATGTGCTGGAATGGTTGTAGCATCTTACGTCCCCATCAAGAGTATATGAGAGTCCTGCTGATACATAACCGTAAAATGCTTGGTGTTACCAGTTACCTAAGTTTTGTCAATTTAATTGATATAAAACTGTACCACACTGTGATCTTAATTTGCATTCCCTTGATTAGTAAAGGTAGAGGATTCTGATGGTTAGTTTTAAACAAGGTTTCCAGAAGAAGAAATCCTGCCTCAAGATGGTAGCACCAACATATGCCTGACTCTCTAGCCTACTGGTATACCTGACAGATTGTGCCTTACCAGTTCCCACAATTAGTCAATAGCTCTATGTATATCTGTATATAATATAAATAGATGTTAATATAAATATTACATATAAGCTCTTTCTTTGAAGAACTCTGATATAGGCATCTTTTCATGTTTATTTGCCATTTATTTCCCTTTCTGGAAAACACTCATCTTGATGGCCATTTTCCTATTGTATTTATCTTTTCTTTTATTGATTTATAGGAGTTTTTCAAAATATATTCTGTATGCTAATTCTTTGTTGGAAACTGTATTATAAATGTATTCCCCTACATTTTATTTGTGAGTTTTTTCTGGTGAAGAGAAATTTGTCATAGAAGCCAAATTTGTAATTCTTCCCTTGACCATTTGCATTTTGTGTGCCTTAAGAAATCTTTTCCTACTCCAGCCATGAAGACATCTTGTGCTCAGTTTTTAAATTTTCCTTCTACGCATCAAGTTTGAGTCAGTGAGCCATGTTATGCTAGCTACAGTTTCCAGTACAATCTTGAATGGAAGTGATGCCAGCATTTTTCCTAATCTCAGGGGTAAAGTTTTCACTATTTTACCACAGAACACGATTACTTTGGTTATTCTAGATAATTTTCAAATTTGAAGACGTTCTTTTCTATTCATGCTCGGTACAAGTTTTTATTAGGAATGGATGTTAAACTTGATCAAATGCTTTTTCTGCATGAGTTGAGATGCCTTCAGTCCCATCTTCATGCGGTGATCTCCAAATTCTTACTTCTACCTTCAAACCTCTCTTCTAGGCTCCAAACCTATATATGCTATTTGCTTGCTTGGAACTGCATTTGCATGTTCCACCCCAGGTAATATACTTTTTCTTTTTTTTCCTTTGTGCCCAATGCAGGGTTTATCATATAATATCTTTTGTGATATTAGCTGAGTAAATGTGATGTCAATTTTAACTTGGGTAAATTTTTAACAACTTTGAATGAAACTGCTTTGTTGGGAAGTTCATTTGAATACAAACTTCTTGCCAGGGGAACATTCTGACTTTGCCTTAAAAAAAAAGATAAACTACCAGCTTCTTTTTATTAGCAGAATAATAGTAAGCATTATTTACTGAGTGCTCATTTTATCCCAGGTATTCTATGGACATTATCGCCAGACCTATTCAGTCCAAATGAGCTGGAATATATATGTTTTTATTTACACACACACACATGCACGCACTCATGCGCGCGTGTGTCTGTGTGTGAAAAATTGGGACGGGTGTGAAGGAGAGAGAGAGAGAATCTTAAGCAGGCTCCATGCCCAGCACGGTGCCCAACTCATGGCTCAATCTCACAACCCTGAGATCATGATCTGAGCGGAAATCAAGAATCAGATGTTTAACAAACTGAGCCAACCAGGTGCCCCTAAAATGCAGATTTTAAAGATGAGGACACTGAGGCCTAGGAAAGTATAGTGCCTTGCTGTACAGACAGTATGTGATGGATCTGGTATTCAAACCCAAGTTAACAGACTCCAGAGCAAACACAGTGACCCACTATAAGTATTGCATCTTAAGTGTCAGCACTGCAAAAATAAAATCTATGAAATAATCAATTCCCATCACATTCCTAGAGCTTACTGCATCACTGACCTCCTAATCTTGGCATGAGGATCAGGCCAAGAACAAGGTTTAAAAGATAGAAACCAAACCAACACGGTTTTACTTTCTGACAGCTAGAAATCAAATTGCATAGCTCCCTTGTTTAAATATTTCAATGGATCCTCATTTCCCTTAAAATAAAATCCAAACTCCCTAACATGGCTTAAAAACATTTCATCATCCTCACATGGCCTTGCTTTAGTGCTTGCACATATTCGGGGCAGGGAAAGGGAGGCACATAACAGACAGCAAGCTCTCTGGTGTCTTCTTGTGAGATGGTAAGAGATGAGGGTACTTTTTTTTTAATTTAAATTCAATTAACGAATTTACAGTACATCATTAGTTTCAGATATGGTGTTCAATAATTAATCAGTTGAGTATAACACCCAGTGCTCCTCACATGATGTGCCCTCCTTCATGCCCATCACCCAATTACCCCATCCCCCCACCCACCTCCACTCAAGCAACCCTCAGTTTGTTCCCTATAGTTAACGGTCTCTCATGGTTTTCCTCCCTCTGATGACTTCCCACTCTGTTTCACTTCCCTTCCCTTACAGTCCTCAGCCCTGTTTATGTTCCAAATACGAGTAAAACCATATGATAATTGTCTTTCTCTGATTGACTTTTCTTCACTCAGCATAATACCCTCCAGTTCCATCCGTGTTGATGTAAATTGTAAGTATTCATCCTTTCTGATGGCTGAGTAGTATTCCACTGTATATATACACTACCTCTTCTTTATCCATTCATCTGTCCATGGACATTTTGGCTTTTTCCATGGTTTGGCTATTATGGACATGGCTGCTGTGAACACTGGGGTGCAGGTGCCCCTTCAGATCACTACGTTTGTACCTTTCGGTACATTAAAAGGATTATTCACCATGACCAAGTGGGATTTATTCCTAGGCTGCAAGGATGATTCAACATTAGCAAGTCAATCAACATGATACATCATATTAACTAAAAAAGGACAAGGACCACACGATCCTCTCAACTGATGGAGAAAAAGCACTGGACAAATACAGGATCCTTTCTTGATGAAAACTCTTCATAGTAAAAAACAAACAAACAAACAACCCTCTTCACAGCATAGGGACAGAGGGATCATACCTCAATATCATAAAAGCCATCTGCGAATATCATTCTCAATGGGGAAAAACTGAGAGCTTTTCCCTTAGTTCAGGAAAACGGCAGGGATGCCCACTCAGGCCAATGCTGTTCAACACAGTACTAGAAGTCCTAGCCTCAGCAATCAGACAACAAAAAGAAAGAAATGGCATTCCAATTGGCAAAGATGAAGTCAAACTCCTACTCTTCACAGATGACATGACACTTTATGTGGAAAACCCAAAAGACTCCACCCTAAAATATCTAGAACTCATACAGGAATTATGGCAGGATATAAAATCAATGCACATCAGTTGCATTGCTATGCACTAACAATGAGGCAGAAGAAAGAGAAATTAAGGAATTGATCCTATGCACAATTGCACCCAAACCGTAAGATACCTAGGAATAAACCTAAACAGAGACGTAAAGGATCTGTGCTCCAAAACCCACAGAATACTTAGGAAGTATTATATACTTGAGGATGACACAAAGAAATGGAAAAACATTCTACGATCATGAATTGGAAGAATAAATAGTTACAATGTCTATGCTACCAAGAGCAATCTACACATTCAGTGCAATTCCTATCAAAATACCATCAACATTTTTCACAGAGCTGGAACAAATAATCCTAAAATCTGTATGGAACCAAAAAAGATCCTAAATAGCCAGAGGAATGTTGAAAAAAGAAAAGCAAAGTTGGTGGCATCACAATGCCAGACTTTAAGCTCTATTACAAAGCTGTCATCATCAAGACAATATGACTGGCACAAAAGCAGACACATAGATCAGTGGAACAGAATAGAGAACTCAGAAATGGATCCTCAACTCTATGGCCAACTAATCTTTGGGAGGTATTTCTACTGGATCCAGTCCCCACCCTTAGGACTTTTTAAACTTTAATTACTTCCACAGGCACCCCATCTCCAATTATGGCCACACTGGGTGTTAGGTCTTCAACATGTGAATTTGGAGGAACACAAACATTTGGTCCATAACATGCCTTCATGAAAAGGCTGAATCTAGGGCTGGAGCACAGGAAGTGCAAAATAAGTCACAACATCTTTATGTTAAAAACAAAGGCAGGGCAGTAGAGGTGACCCGACTCCCTGAGGCTCATTTTACAGGTGCTGGAATTGTTCGCACACTTCTTAATCATGTTTGAGCCAATCAGAAGCCTTGTGACTGGAGCAGCTGGCCAAATTGCATATTCCCTGCTGTACAGTATTGGAAATGGATCTGTCTTTGGTAAAAACCAGCCAATAATTCTTGTGCTGTTGGATATCACGTCCATGATGGGTGTCCTAGATGGTGTCCTAATGGAACTGCAAGACTGTGCCCTTCCCCTCCTGAAAGATGTCATTGCAACAGATAAAGAAGATGTTGCCTTCAAAGACCTGGATGTGGCCATTCTTGTGGGCTCCATGCCAAGAAGAGATGGCATGGAGAGGAAAGATTTACTTAAAGCAAATGTGAAAATCTTCAAATGCCAGGGTGCAGCCTTGGAGAAGTATGCCAAGAAGTCAGTTAAGGTTATCGTGGTGGGGAACCCAGCCAATACCAACTGCCTGACTGCCGCCAAGTCAGCACCATCCATTCCCAAGGAGAACTTCAGTTGCTTGACTCGTCTGGATCACAACCGAGCTAAAGCTCAGATTGCTCTTAAACTTGGTGTGACTTCTGATGATGTAAAGAATGTCATTATCTGGGGAAACTATTCCTCAACTCAGTACCCAGATGTCAGCCATGCCAAGGTGAAACTGCAAGGAAAGGAAGTTGGTGTTTATGACGCTCTGAAAGATGACAGCTGGCCCAAGGGAGAATTCATCACCACTGTGCAGCAGCGTGGTGCTGCTGTCATCAAAGCTCGAAAGCTCTCCAGTGCGATGTCTGCTGCGAAAGCCATCTGTGACCACGTCAGAGACATCTGGTTTGGATCCCCAGAGGGACAATTTGTGTCCATGGGCATTATCTCTGATGGCAATTCCTATGGTGTTCCTGATGATTTGCTGTACTCCTTCCCTGTTACAATCAAGAATAAGACCTGGAAGATTGTTGAAGGTCTCACTATTAATGATTTCTCACGTGATAAGATGGACCTAACAGCAAAGGAACTGGCAGAAGAAAAAGAAACTGCTTTTGAATTTCTTTCTTCTGCCTGACTAGACAATCATTTTGATGTTACTAAAGGCTCTAAAGCTGAAGAATCTAAATGTCGTCTTTGATTCTAGTACCAAATAACAATAATGCTAAACTTAAATTACTTGTGAAAAACACCACATTTGAAAGATTGTGTGCTTCTTGGTATAAATTTGTGACAGTTTATCATCATGCTGTTAGTGCCGCATCCTAAATAAAATATATATTCAAATGAAAAAAAAAAAAAGGCAGGACTCAGCAAATGACAGTGACATGTCACAAGGACATCAGACCCTTCCATAAGTGTGTGCTGGAATTAATGACTAGTCTCCAAGGAATTGTGAATGGGAAAAGTGGTATCTTTACAGATGGAGCAGATGTCGCCTTAAGCAGATGATCAAGGTTAACATCATTGGTAGTCACGTTTCCCCTAAAATGATGTGATCAGAAGTGTACTTCACCTCTGTGGAATTCTTACCAAAATTCCATAACACTAATCTCTCATGAGAAAATCATACAAACACAAATTGAGGGGCATTCTAAAAGATACTTCACCCAAACTGTCAAGATCATATAAAACAAGGAAAGACGGAGGCACCTGTGTGGCTCAGTCAGGTAAGTGTCTGCCTCTTGATTTCAGCTCAGGTCATAATCTCAAGGTCATGTGATCGAGCCTCCTGTTGGGCCCCATGCTCAGCACAGAGACTGCTTGTCCCTCTCCCTCTGCTCCTTCCCCCATGCACTCTCTCTCTCTCTCTCAAATAGATAATAAATAAAATCTTACAAAACAAAACAAAACAAAAGGAAAGACTGAGGAACTGGTGCAGACTAGAGACTAATGGGAGATAACAACTGAGCGCCATGTGGCACCCTAAATTGGAACTTGGAACAGAAAAAGGACATGGGAAACCTAACGAAATCCAAAGTCTGAAGTTCAGTTAATAATAATGTACCATGTTTTAATGCCTTAGTCCTGACTAATGTACCTTGGGTATTTAAGACATATTATGAATGGAAACCGGGTAAAGAATATATGGGAACTCTATGTGCTACATTTGTAGTTTTTTCTTTAAACTTAAAATTATTGCAAAATGAAAGATTTAAAAAGAGGACATAGGAGCCAGCTTGAAGAAGCTCCCACTGCCCAAATCTAAAATAATTTAAGCGTGAAAGTAAGTGATCATATTAATGAAATATAACTCATTGAGCAACAGAGGAACCCATAAGCCCATTTTTAAATAAATTAGTAAATAAATTAAACACTTGAAAGGGAATAGAATATTCACACAGTCTTAATTAATGTGTCCCCCTTTAAAATCCTTATTAGTTGCAAAGGGAAAAAACTTTGCATGGAGAAGCCTGGCAGATCCCACTTCAATAAAAATCAATCAAAACGATCAAAGTTAACTTTATCGACAATGGCCCAAAATCTAAAACATGCACCACCCTGTGATATTCCTGCCAAGGATAACTAATTTGAATCTAATCATGGAAAAACATCAGACAACCCCAAATTGAAGGACATTCTACAAAATAACTGGCCTACCAACTTCAAAGGGGTCAAGGTCATAAAAGTCAACCAAAGATGGAGGACTTATTCCAGACCAAAGAAGATTAAAAAGGCAACTAAATGCAATACATAATTCTGAACTGGATTCTTTCACTATGAAAGACCTTCATGGGACAACTAGCAAAACTTAAATGTGATCCAAGGATTAGGTGCAATTATTCTGACTTCGATGGTAGTGATGTGGCTGTCTAGACAATGTCCAGTTTTGTAAAGTACATGGGGTGGTAAAGCATGGTGTCAGTGTTCACTCATTCAAGAGTGGGGGGGAGGGGAGTTCTTCCTATTATTCTTTTCTGTAAGTTTGAGAGAATCTCAAAATTCAAAACCTCATAGATTCACATGTTCTTGTTTATTGCTGTTACCTTTACACTAGATTAGGCTATAAAAAGCCCACAGGGTTGAAAGTCAGAGTCATGGAGACTAATCTGGAATCAAAAGCAAGCAGTTAAATGTGTGGGTAATAGAAAATACAAAGTCCAGGAAATATAAGTAAGCTGGGAGCTAGGAGCAGATAATCACAGTAGTGAGTGGAGGCGGAAAGATAAAAAACCCAATTGGTTGGGGGCAAAAAGGGTCTGATGGGGTAGGATAAGGGAGAAGGATGAGAGGCAGAATTTATGCCTGCAAATACAGGCACAAACAAATTCAATGAATTCTAATGTTATTTTGGCATTCAGGTGATAACGTTAAACAGAAAGCTTCAAACACAAAGAAAACGTACAAGCACAGGGAAATGAGAACTAAGCTCACACACCTAAAGATAATGACAGCAAATAAGCACAAAATTAAGCACAAAATGCATAAAAAGCAGGTTTAGGGGCTCACAATGAGTTAGGGACTCAGAAACTTAACAAAACAGAGAAACTTGTTTCTTATCAATAAATACTCAATGTGAAGAACACTGAATAACACATGAGTCTTCCCATGTTTCAAAGAGAAACGTTCTTTAAAGAGAAACAGTCTTTGACATTGAATAAATGTTCGAGGGGAAATAACACACTGCAATTCCTTGTAAACTTCTGTGCCAGGCATAGTGCCTAAAAATATCCGTTGGTACTGCTGGGTGGCCAGAGAGCAATGAGTTTTTACATCAAACATGAAGCGACACAGTTGACTTTAGGAAAGAAAATTAAGGAGGCTGATTTCTATTCTTGCCTAGATGGAGGATCACCCGCACCTTGGCCTAAAGGTGGCCTACAACAGTGTCTGTTGACAACTCTTCAAGTAGCAGCTCTGGATCTGCTCGAGTGATCTCTACTCAGGTGAAGTCCCACAAACATGATCAAACGATATCCCCCTGGAAAGGCACTTCTCAACCTGGGTCTGAATTCCCCGGTGAGATCAGGCATAAGTTATAAGAGATTCACAATCCCTTGAACTTGCGTGTAAATCATTGTGTGTCTATGAATATTAGCATTTTCCTGGAGAGAGGGTTTATGGCTTTCAACCTATTCCTAAACCATAAACAGTTGACTGAATTATTGTAAGTAAGTGGGGTAACATCATTGCCAAAAAAGCCAGCACAACCGTACAATGCAAAATTTGTTCATTTTACAGATCAATCCTGAGGGCTTCAGTGTGTCAGACATATGTCTAGAAGTCTAACATTTAAGAGCAAAGTAGGTGGGTGGTACTCTTCTGTTTTAAATTTCCCTTGGAACAATGTGTCAGGTTCTAGGTGAAATATTTGTGATACAAAGGTAAATATTACGCAGTCCCTGTCCTTTGAAACACATTACAATGTGTGCAAAGGGGAATTACAATTATAATACAGTGCAGGATAAGAATATGAGCTTTGGGATCAAACAAACATTAGTCTTTTCCACTCTATTGCTAATTAGTTGAACGACCTTGGGGAAACTTCTTGGCATTAATCTTGTATCTGTTTCCCTATCAATAAAATGGGAATGAGTAATTCTAATCTTACAGTCTTGAAATGAGGATTCAGTATAAACAAATGTAAGCAAAATACAACATACAGTGTCTGGCAATAATAGGTACCCAATAAACCAAATGGGTTATTGTTGTTCTAGATATCCAGAGGAAAGAGAAATTTCTTCTGGCAGAGGGATTACAGGAAGACCTCCATGCTCCTGTTTTAAGAGATACAATGACAAAGTGGTAGTGGTGTGTGTCCAGGGGAAAATAAATAAGACTGCAAGGAAATCTGGACTCCTAAAAACTAGTGGTTTGGAGGCATTGAAGTTATAAGTTAAAAATCAATGCCATAAATTCTCTGTATTATGGGAGGAGAGAACTTGGATCAAGAAATCAAAATTTCAGGGAAATTAACTTATATTTTCAGTATAAATAAGATATTTATAATAAAGCTATCTGAAGATGGACTAGGATACCTTACCAAGAGTGATGTCTTCGAAAGTAAAGGTTAACACCTTTTAACAAAGTGTACAAGAATTCATGTGTCAAGAACTCTAAATTAGCTGTACACAGTAAGCAGAAGAGTCAGATAAAATCTCTTCTACCATCCCTTCCAATATGGAGATTTTATGCTTTTGTTCAAAAATCAAAATTCTGTATTAGGATACTAATGGTTGGTTGTAACATAAGACCCAACTTGAAATTCATGAAATAAAGAGAACTTAGTGACTTGTATAACTATGAAATCCAGAGGTAGGTTTCAGACATAGTTTGATCAGGGCTCCAGTCCAGCTTCTCTACTTTGTTTCCCTTTGGATCAGTCCTCCTTTGGATGTCTGCTTCTGTCCCCAGATTGACAGCTGCAGTCAGGGTAGTAGGTCTCTGCACTCGTATCCAGTGGGAAGAAAGAGAATCCCCCACCTTAACAAGCCAACAAAGGTTCTAAGCTTCTTATTATATTGGGTTGAAACAATCACTGTGGCCAAGGCACTGTGACATACTGACTGGCTTAGGGCCAGGTTATTGCCCATACTGTAACCAACTCTAATGCCAAAAGGGAAGAACACTGTGTGTTGGTTTATGTCACCCAAACGATGGGGGTAATCTCTATCAAATTGACCCAAGCCATATAAGCTGGTAAATAATGAGGGAGGAGTAGAGCCTCAAAGAAAAATCTGGGTGCTATTAGGGAAAACAAAGAGAAAATAAGGAGACTGGGTAGGCAATAGCATCAGGTTCTCAGCACGAAACATATGGCATACTTAAAAACTCGGTAACTGGAGAGAATTTTTAAGAGATACTTACAAAGGCTTTTAAAAAAAAAAGCCTATGGTTAGCAACAGTCCCCTATAGCCCCTAAGCCTAAAGAGGCAAAGGCGATGATTACAACAACCCCGAGAGCTTAATTGCACGGAGGGCACCATTGGAAAGAACTGTGACCTTTGAAAGAGGAAACAGCCAACCCAGGGTATCCCAGCAGAAAGGGAGCTGGGTGAATAAATGCTCCAATCTATCGCTCCTCCACTCTTTGATCTCCCACTTGTGGGTCTGGCCAAATGCAACCTAGAAACCAGAGGACAGAGCCTTGTCAGTGCAATGCACAGTAAGATAAGCCTCCCAGGACACAGCGCAGGTAAGAAGGATGGAGACAGATCTGGAGGAACCAATGAAAGATATTCAGCACAGCAACCAAGGACAAGTCTCTGCAGATAAGGATAAGCCCAAATACACAGACTAGTGTTCTGATTTTCCCACTTCTCACTTCTTACCCCTCTCAGTGCACATCATCCCCTTAGAGTAAGGCAATTACCTCCCTAAGCCAACAATACACAAATAAAGCCAAGGTTTCAGATAAGCAATTATAAAATATATAACTTACAGATAATTTTGTTTTCTTTATCTACATTTTAACATTCCGGGGGCGCGTGGATGGCTCGGTTAAGCACCTGCCCTTCGCTCCGGTCAGGACCCCGGCATCCCAGGATGAAGCCCTGGATCTGCTTCTCCCTCTGCCCCTCACTCTGCTCGAGCTCGTTCTCGCTCCCTCTCTCTCTCGCTCTCAAATAAATAAAATCTTTAAAAAAAAATAATATTCCTGGGGCTCCTGGGTGGCTCAGTCATTACACATCTGTCTTAGGCTCAGGTCATGATCCCAGGGTCCCGAAATCAAGCGCCGCATCAGGCTCCCTGCTCCACAGGAAGCCCGCTTCTCCCTCTCGCACTCCCCCAGTTTGTGTTCCCTCTCTCACCGGGTCGCTCTGTCAGATAAATACATAAAAATCTTAAAATAAAAAATAACATCCCTTTACTTGCCTGTTTCAGCTGGAATAAGCAGAAGTAAGCATAATAAGAAATGGGCTCTGGTAGCTCCTAAGGATACCCAACTCTAAGGTAGGGAAGGTAAGCGCCAATAGAAGTAGTAAGAGACAAAACTCAGGGGGTCAGAGGGATCCCTTTCAGCAACAGCTTTCCATCAGAGATGATTTATTGTGTTCAGAATCTTGTTTACTCAAAGAGCAATTGCCTTAAACACAGCTCTTTCTTGAGCACTGACATAAGGCACAGGTGCACCCGTCCATGATTTGAATCTGGGAGTGTTTCTGTTCCTGCACAAATCTCTTTACAGGTTATTGTACTAGTTAGAGTACTCGTAAAATTCCAAAGCACCATAGCTTAAGTCATTGTTAAAATGCTAACCAACAGCACTAAATATCCTCTACCATATTCTTCTATGGGAAAACGTGGTACAACTCCAAAAAAATAATTCATGAGCATAACCTATTCATGAATTACAACATGGACTGTAAATCACCTGACAGTCTTTGGGCTGCTTGTTAACACGCAGCATTGTGATGCTGGCCACCAAGTACTGCTCTCCGTGACTATGTTTCCAGATCAGAGAATAAGCATTGCTCAAAGACTTTTCAAGAATTCCTGCCAAGACCAGAAACTTACTGAGCCAGTGGCGACCCAGAAATCTAGAAGATGTTCCTCTAGCAGCTTTCAGGGTCCTTGTTACATTGGGAATAGTATAATAAAACATGCAGAAAAGGGGTACAACTCATCGTGAAATTCTGATTAACCATATTAAAAAATGGTAACTTTTCAGGCATGTCAACTACACCATGAAAAGTAGCTTTTGGAAGTAAGCAAAATGGCATTCTGGATAAGAAAAAGAGTTAATTTCAAAATACAAATATATCCCAGTATTATCAGGAAAAAGTGAACAATAGTCCAATACAAAAAGAGGCTGGAATTACTGAATAAAGTATTAGATGAAACAAATAATGTATATTTTAAAATCTTACAGTTAAAAAACAAAATGTATGTGAGAAAATTTGATTGGTTTTCAAACAGTAAGAAAGAAAAACAGGAACAAGTAGCTCTTAAAAAAAAAATCAACTTTGTTATTCTAAAAAGTACTTAGTTAATAATACCATGCTTTCAAATGGACCTCTGTGAATTAACCATCAAGCTTTCAATTAACTATTATAATAGAGTACTTTGAAATGAAAGCTAATAATGCCCAGAGTGAGACAATAGAATGTTTCTTCTATTACGGATCCTGGCTGTTAGCCCTAAGCACTTCACATTTTCTCTTAATTACACAAGAAAATCTTTTTCAGATTCTAAAACAAACACAACAAGAACATAACACATTTACACATACCTAACATGTTAGAAAAAAACTGAATTCAAACAACATAGGGAGTCAATGCCACTGTCTTCTCTGTTTTGAAACCCCAGAGTTAATAATTCTATTGAAACAGGACCAGGTTAACCAACAAATATAAACAATGTGTAGGAAGGCAATTAAAAACACATATTAGGACATTACCTTAAATCAAAATTCTAAGTTCAAAGCTGTAAAAGACTATTCACGCACACACACATTCACAATGGCTATTCTGATTAAGAAGCAGTGTTCTCAACATTGTTTATTGTTTAATTATTCATGTAATTATAATTATTACAAATGTTATTCATGATACGTTACTACAATTACATTCCAAAAACATAAACAATCAAAGACGTTACTATAAATATCCAAATCACAGAGGCCCAGAGTACCTGGGGCTCTAAGTAGCTTGAGAAAACTAGAGTAGAATCCAATGTAGGACTAAGAAGAAATGAGACTGCAAATGTAGACGGGGCCAAGTCACAAAAAGCCTAGTCTTAGATTTCTATCCTGTTATGTCACACTTTTCAAGCTAAGGTCGGAGTACTCTGCGGTAATAAAGGAGGACAGAAATTCACAGTGAGTCTTCTGTAAGTGTTAAGTTTATGAAAAACATTTGGTGGACAGTGAAATAGGTTTAAGTCACTGTTTTTCACATTAAATCCAAATTTATTAGTAGAACATAAAATTAATAAGAATTTTTCAGTCAGAACATGAAGCTTCAAAGCAATTTCATTCTTGGGGTAGGCTAGTGGTGCTCCACTATTCCTTACAAGCTGAGGAAAAGAGATATGTTGAGGGACATTTGAGGAAGAGTTTGAGAAGCAGTGCTGGGAATGTGGAGCCAAACCTTTCTTTCTTTCTTTCTTTCTTTTTTTTTTTTTTTTGCAGAAGAGTGACACGATTGGATTTGTGCCTTGGGGGAGTTCTCTCAGGGGAAGCAGTAAAGCAGGATGGGCTAAAACACAAGACACAGGACAATAATGAGGGCAGATGACGAACAGAAGAAAAGTTGTAATAGTCTGGGCAAGAGATGAAAACGGACATGAACCAGAGAGGAGACCTGAAGACACAGAGGGCTAGGAGGATTCGAGAAAGCATAGGAGGCCAAGCAGACAGCACCTGACCACACAGTGACTATTGTATGAGGCAGCTTTTAAGAACTGCTTTTATCCAAAATTACAATTTGAGTAAGATTTATAAAAATCCTGCTTAATAAAGGAAAAACTCATGTTTTAAAAATGTTAAAGGATATTATTGGGTTCCTAACTAATCAATTATCAATGGAATTTTTCTAGAGACATTGCTATACAGCTTGAGAACTGAAGTTAGTATTGGCCTCGGTCCTTAATGTAAATAATATTCCAGAATAAATGAATGAATGAACCTATAGAGTCTTCTAGAAAAGAACAGGAATTTGATATTTAAATTATCTGATTACTTAACAACTGAACAAAAAGTAATAACTTTTTCTTAAACCATGTTGTTATTTCACAAGGAATAAATAGGTAGTTTAGCCAAGCAATAAATGCTAAAAGGCACAACATAAAACTCAAGTTAAACCCTCATTTCTAAGTTGACAGTAAAATGCACCTACTAAGGCAATTAGAATTGTGAAGGGAAATAAAAGGGAAAATATAACAAATTCTTGCAAAACATATTTAGAGTAGATTAAGTATATGTTAATTTTATTCAACCAAAAATAGCAATGCTCAGTCTAAAAGACTGTCTTTCAATTGCTTTTAAAAATTAGTATACTATTCTATTCTACTTATTTAACACGGACCACATAGTTATGATTGTGAGCAGAAAACTAGCAAAGATACAAATACAGAAGATGACAGAAAAAAAATTACTCAAACAAATGTTATTTGTGTGCTGATATGTTTAGATTTTAAAACTACATATCAGAAATATTAAAAACAGTGTTTTATAATATGAATTGTCATTGGAAAAAGTGCTAGAACAAGTCTGGAAACTAATCTCTAGATCCCAATAACTTTTTTTTTTTTTTTTACTTTTAGATGAAATTCTTCAATTCTCAAAAAAAAAAACATGGCATAAGAATTTAACTTAACATAAAAATTTAAGATACTTCACTTGGTAGTAGAAGACTCATCTAGATATGTAGATCTTATACCAATTTTATTCAATAGCTTATGCTTGCTACCTTACAGAAAATCCTAAGATTTAGGCCAAACATAAATTCATAACAGAGAAAGGATATCTCAAAAATAGAAATCAGTCTAAATCACATAAAACCTCCATCCATCACTAATGCCAAGTAATTAAAACTGTTCCCTTTTTTAGACCCTTTGGTATATTTTTTTCATGTCTCTTAATGAGGGAAATGAGAAAGACACCAACAGCAAAACAAGGATAGAGCCAACTGTCTAGAATGTTGTCTAAACATTTTTAGAATGCAAGGAAATACAACAAAAATAGATGACACTCCACAAAAATAATAAGACACTTCTCCATCTCTCTTTTCCTAGATTATCTATACACAGAGCTGCTATTCATTCAGTTTTTTTTTTTTCCTTTTAACACCACCTGCCTCTTCCAGGCATCCCTCCTCCTGAGCCCCTTTCCTGTCTTCTATTTGCATGGGTAGGGGAAATTGGCCTCTATGAAATCAGTCCATTGCAGGTGTTCTTATAGGTAGCATCACAAAATACTACCTGATGGAAAGTGGACAATAATAGAAAGAGCTGAAAGAGGAATGAGATACATTGCTTTTTGAAACAAAATGGCCCCTCGTTTATATAGATTATAAGGTTATATGCTCTCATTTATTGTAAGGTGTAATTACATAATAATGAGGCATTGCCCTTATTATTTTACGGGTCTTACGGAAAAACTGTTGTGCAGTTATCAATAGCCAGCCCACTTGCAATTTCCTGTATCCTGTTACATGAGGAACTACATAAATCGGTCCAAATCTCCCACTGCCAGGACAGACCACCCTCCCCCACTCACACAAAATATGTAATTTCAAGCTGTATATGAAATATACACAAACATCTAGACAATTAAGAAACATGGAAGTACAGAGACGTGGTCTCTCTCTTTTCCTTGTGTGTATATGTGTGTGTGTGTGTGGTGAAACAAAAATGAGTATGTATACATAGGCACCAGAAAAGGGAGAAGGATACTATCTCACGTCAACAATGGCTGTCTTTAAGTATCAGAAATACGGAAATATTTCCTTGCCATTGGTGACAAAATGGATGGACCTGCGGGGTATTAGGCTAAGTGAAATAAGCCAGACTGAGAAAGACAAATACCATATGATTTCACTTACATGTGGTATCTAAAAAACAAAAGAACAAACAAACAGACTCACAGACACAGAGAACTGGTAGTTGCCAGAAGGGAGAAGGATTGGGGGAGGGAAGGGATGGGTGAAACAGGTGAAGGAGATTAAGAGGCACAAACTTCCAGTTATAAAATAAATAAATAATGCGCATGAGAAGTACACCATCGGGAAACTAGTCAGTAACACTGTAATAACTTTATATGGGGACAGATGGTAACATCGCAGTGAGCAAAGCCTAAGGTATGGAATTGTCCACTATGCAGTACACCTGAAACTAATCAAACATTGTGCGTCAACTACAAGTACAAAGAGAGAAAAGAAAGACAGGTGATTTCTATTCTTCCCCTTTGTGCTTCTCTGTATTTTCTTGCTTTTCTACAATGAGCATGTAGACTTTGGCAATCAAGGGCGGGGGGGGGGGGGGCGGGGGTTAAAGTTAAATAAATGCAAAGTTTCTAATACTTGAAGCAACAGTTACCAGTTAATCTGGATCAAAGACAAAAAGTAGCCTGTCTTTAAGCCTCTTTGAGTCACTGAGTAACAAATCCTGCAGTACTTGGCATGGCAGAGGTGGTCGCAAGGTTCCCCAAAGCTCAGGGATAACCTCTCCATTTCGAGGCTTTGGTAAACTGGGGAGACAGAGTTCTTCCATACAAACTTGGGCAAGTGCTTCTGCGGCAGCAAAACTCACTCCCAGCTCTCCCATGACCCCGCCCCCAATGGCACACGCAAGTCCGGAGGACCCCGGAGGGACCCTCTCAAGGTACTCCCGGAAACCTGGTCCCCCAAAACTGTGCCCCACGGCTCCCCTCCACTCTCCTTCACCCACCTTTCACCCACTACTCCCGCGACCTCTTCTCCTCCCACACCCGTAAGGGCCACAGGGGAAGAAAAGAGCCGGGCGGACTAAGGACAGCCTCCCCGGATTCCCGTGACCTTGGACCAGCCGCTTTGCCTCTCTGAGCCTCGGTTTCCCAATCTGCCACTCTCGCCGGGGGACCGCAGGCTCAGAAACCGGGGGACTTTGCAAAAGCGACAGACGGTTCTAACTCCGCACCGATCCCCCTCCTCCCCTCGAGCGTTCCAGGGCGCCGGGCACCAGCCTGGACGCCGCGGGGCAGCCTCCCCCGGAGCCCTGCCTCGATGCCCCCGGACGGGTCGCCTCCCAGCGCTAACCACGTACCTGGCAGTTGCTGTCCTGGGGCAGGTTTTTCACCAGGATTTTCCTGCGGTTGCTCAGCTCCCGGTGCATCCGCTGCAGCCGCGCGGCGACCTCCTCGGGGTGCAGCGCGCTGGGCGCGGGGCCCCGGGCGTCCTCGCTCGCGCCGGCGGAGGGGCTCGGCCCGCGCGGCCGCGACCCTGGCCCCGGCGCGCCGCCCAGGCCCGCGCCCCTCTTGCCGCTACCGCCTCCCGCCGCCGCCATCTTCCCGGGAGCCCCGCGGCTGCGGGCTCCTCCGGAGGTTCGAGGGGAAGCGGAGAGAGAAAGCGGGAGGAGGCCCGGGCGGGGGCGAGGCGGGCAGAGGCCGCAGAGTGGGCCCGGCCGTGGCGGGGAGGGAGGCGGCGCCGCAGCCAGCAGCCGGCGGGCGGGAGAGGAAACCTGAGCGCCGAGGAGGAGCCGGAGAACCACCTCGCGGGAACCTCCCCCTCGGGCCCCGGCCCCCGCGCACGGGCGGCGCCCATCCCTCCCGCCCGCCCCGCCGGTGGGGGCTCCGGCGCCGCCACCCGGACACCTGTGCTGCCGCGAGCGGCCGACTCCCCTGCCCGCAGGGCCTTAGACGAGCGCCCAGGCCTGGGCTCCGGGGATGCGGCCCTTGGCGGCAGCTTCCCGGGGGGACTCGAACCCCAGGCTCCTGTCCCCGAGCGGCCTCCCCACGTGACACCCAGCTGTCCCCAGGCTCTACTCGAAACTCCCGCTCTGGGGCGGCTCGGGGGCTGCAGATGCCAAGTCGGGCTCCCCAAACCCGGCGAGGTGCCCGGCGGGCTCCGGACTTTAACCTTCTGTGCTCAAGATGTGTATATTTGGCAAAGAACTTTGAGTTTACATTGGAAAAATAAAATTTGAGATTTTCTAGGGAATACAAAGATATTCTGGAGGAGATTGTATATATTTGGAAAAACCTGATGGCAAAGTATTTTCCTTGCTTTGTACCAGGGACCCTGGGCTTTTCACCCGTCCTTGGGTAAATTTACTAAAATATGAAAAACCTGGATGGTTGCATGTGCAACGTAGAAAGCGATGCTGAAGCAAAAACTAACATAGAAGAGGAGCTACGGCGGGGGGCTCGAGACTCGAGAATACCCTACTTGAAGCATTTTCACTGAAACCTAGAGGGAGAGTTACATTGTAGAACTGTGTTCAAAGTGATGTTATCAGATCAAAGCATCAGCAACCTTTTGCAACAGCCCAAATGACTTTTAGGACTAAGCATCTTAACTGTGTACCGTGCAAACACACGCAAAAACAAAAACCCTGTTTAACACCAGTATTATTCCGTTAGGGGAAAATATTTCAAATTAAGGTAGCCAAAAAATAAAAACAATAAAAAAATACTACCATTCAGTACTTACACTGTACCCCTACATATTTCTAAGTGCTTTATATATATTTCATCTACTCTTCACAATAATCCAGTTTTATTTTTTTAAAGATTTTATTTACTTGACAGAGTGAGAGGGGGAACACAAGGGGAGTGGAAGGGGGAGAAGCAGGCTTCCCGCTGAGCAAGGAGCCTGATGCGGGGCTCCGGGGCTCCGGGATCATGACCTGAGCTGAAGGCAGACGCTTAACGTCTGAGCCACCCAGGCGCCCCAATAATCCAGTTTTATCTTAGGTTCTATTTCCTCACAATACACATGAAGAAATGGAGTCTGGTCTGCTTATTTCTGAAGCCCAATGATCTTAATAATATAAAGAGATTCCTTTGTAATCCCCAAATAATGACTCCTAATACTTCTGAATTTATTCTCTACCAGTATATACTTAGATCATCAAAATGATTCTGCAGTACATATTCATAGCAAAACTATTCCCAATAGCCAAAGGGTGGAAACAGCCCAAATGTCTATCTACCTGGGAACAGATAAACCAGTTGTAGTATATACATACAATAGAATATTATTCAGACATAAAAAGGAATAAAGTACTGCTACAAGGCAGATGGGCCTCCGAAACATTAAGTGAAGGAGCAAAGGGTAACATATGTATGATTCCATTCATATAGAATATCCAGAATAGGTACATCCATAGAGACAATGCAGATGGTGATTACCGGGGGTTGGGGGAAGGGGGATTGGAAATTAACTGCTTAACAGGTGCAAGTTTCCTTTTGGGGTGATGAAAATGTTTTGGAACTAACAGGTGGTGGTTGACCAATAAAGTGAATGAACTGAATAGCCACTGAATTGTTCACTGTGAAATGTTTAATTATGTCGTGTGAATTTCACCTGGAAATTTTAAAAATGATATTTTACAATTTATCACTTTGTTAACTTGTTTTTTGAGCCTCCTGCTATGCCAATATAACTGAATGTCATTTTTCATGGTTGCATATTGTTCTATTGTGACAATCACTGTAATTTGTCATTAATTTCCCAGTATTAGACATATTTCTCCATTGTTAAAAACCCTGAGATTAATACCCTGTGTCTATATTTGTATATGCTTAATATGCCATAGAATAAAGAACTAGAAGCAAAATTTCTACATCATAGAAAAAATATAATTAAAGGTTTTTGGTATGAATTTCCAAACTACGTTCTTCAGTTTTTCCCTATCACAGACATCATCTGAGAACGCTCATTTCCCTGCTTACATCCATGATAATTTGACATCAAAATAGTATCTCATTTTGTTTTCAATGTTATTCCTTTGATTTAAAAAGTTGTGAATTTTGGGGCACCTGAGTGGCTCTGTGGGTTAAGCCTCTGCTTTCAGCTCAGGTCATGATCTCAGGGATCCTGGGATCGAGCCCTGCATTGGGCTCTCTGCTCAGCAAGGAGCCTGCTTCCCCCTCTCTCTCTGCCCACCTCTCTGCCTACTTATTATCTCTCTGTCCAAAAAAAAAAAAAAAAAAAAGTGAATTTTAAATTCCAATAAAGCCCCATTTTGTAGCTGAGAGACTATGAGAAATACAAAGTGGGCAGGAAGCATGAATAGCCTTAGCATGTGCTCTGACCCTGATTCACTCATTAAGTTTCAGAATATGTATTTATCCAAATGAGTCCTGTGTTTCTAACATTATTAAGTATCTCTTATGTGCGCACACACACACACACAAACAGGCACTAGAATACAGAAGCAGTAAAATAAGGTTTCTATGTAATAGGGACTCAGTTTCATGGTGAGAAAATTATACAATAATTATAATTAAATGTGATAAACATGGAAACAGAAACTTCAGGAGTAGCCCTGAAAAACAGTGCTCTGAGTCTAAGTTTAGTGATGTTGCTTTTGCTGAAAATATCTTTCAGACTGCTTTTTTGGTATTGACTTCAGAATCTATGGCGAATTTTTTGGCCTAGTTTCTGCGGGAGTGAATGTGCATGTCTCAGAGATGGGTTTGACTTTGGAAATAATTAAATGTTATTGGAAGCCAAGTCTGGTGAATGAATCAGGTGTTGATTATGCTTTTGGAATTATGATTATGTAATTAGGGTTTGGGGCCCCAAGAGGGGCATGATTACAATGTTATCAAGTTATTAAAGCAATTTTATTAAGTGGGTACTTGGATGTGATCCCACTTCTGGAACAATATTGCTGTGTCCTCTAGGGTGGTGGCTTTTAAACGACTTCCCAGTCCAGTGAGAGCTGTATACTGTAGTAGGAAATACATTTTACATCCAAACCCAGTAAACACACACACATGGAGCTGTAACAAAGATTTTATGAAACAGCATACTCACCTGATGCAGCACATTCTAGTATTTTCTTTTTTTTTAATTGCTGGGGGGGGGTGATGCACTAAATTGATTTCATGTGCTGTTAATGAGTCATTACTCACATTTTGATAAACACTGCTCTAGTTTGCAAACCAATGATTTTCCTCATTACTCTGGCTGAGCTGTTTCCAAGGAATTCGGGGAAATAATAGAACTCACTGATTTTAAATTATTTAACTGAATTGATTATATTGCCACATGAGAGAAATGGATGGAAACTGCAAAGACTTGGACATGCTACTATAAATCCAGAGAGTTCTCTCATTCCAGATTTTAGCCTAACGTTTTAAATAGCAGCTCCCAACAAATCACTAAATTCTCCCCCTGAAACTAATTATATATATAAACTACATTGAATTAAAAAAAAATTAAAAGCAGCCTTCATGGCCAATTAGATGAACATTCTAATCTGACCCTGAAGTGGAGTACAATTACCAAGTTGCAAAGTATTTACCAATAACCACAGGTAATTATCATGATCTGTATAATTACCTTGTTCTTAAAACATGCTCTTATTTTTTTCAAAAGTTTTGGTGGTTGTTTTTATGTATTTTTGAAGCTCTGTAATTGGGGAAAATGTTGGAGAAATTTAGTAAGTCCCAGCTGATAATAATAGAGCCTCTTATAGCCAGACAGTCTTAAGCTCGTATATTATGCTAATGTGATGACAACAGGTTAAGCATGTGAAAAGACCTGTCAACTCTAAGAATCTTTTAGGTATCATTTATTCATTCAGTGACCTATAGTGATTGCCTACAGTATACCAGATACTGTGCAACACACACCAAATTCGATTGATTTTTATTTGGAAATGGTCTTTTCCCTGAGGAAAGTAGTTGCAATTTAATAATTGCAGATTTGGCATGATAAGTACTATGAATAAAGTGCTCAATAGCACAGAGGAGTGTTTGATTTTGACTTAGGGGAAGGTATAGTGAGGAACCAGGTCTTGAAGATGAGCAGGGGTTTTCTAGATAACAAAGGGTAAATACTAACACAGGAAACAGAAAGAGACCCAAAAGCATCAAAGGGACTGGCATGTCCATGAAATAATAAGTTTGATGTTAATGAAAGCTGTGCTACTTTTGAGAGAGGAGCAGAAAAATAAATGAGAAAGATGGCAAGTTGGTTCCACTTTAAGTCGATGCTTAGGTATGGCACAAAAAGCAAACTCATAGAGAAAAGCAGTATTAGAGGCTTTTAGGGAAATGACATGATCAGCTCCAGCTTTAAAAAAATAATTCTGACTACAACTGAGAGAATGAACTTACTAAGTCTTATGTGAGAGAGACCAGTTAGAAATCTTTTGATTCGCTATAAAGACATCTGAGGGCTTATACTGGAGTAGAATAGGAACAGTAACAAATGTATTAAGTGTCATGCAACCTATGTGTTAAGTGTATAGAGCTTTAGGTATGTTACCAATGCTTTAATTCTCCATCTTTTCTTTATATTATTTAATGTTAAACCCTATAATCAACCTGTAATGTAGCTAGTACCTACGTCTTTACCAATGAAGAATCAGAGGCAGAGAAGGTAACCTGTCCCAAGTCACAGAACAGGCAGAGGTGCCGGGATTCCAGTGCAAATCCATCAGCTTTTGGAGCTCAGGTATGTGAACTTATGGAACTGTAGCTGAAGGAGGGGCTCAATTTGAGAGACTTTGTTGAGAGGAACACAGTAGAAGCAGAACACAGTGATGGAGAAAGCAGGATCCAGAGTTAAAATACCTGGATTCAATTCTGTGTAACTGGGGCAAGCTATTTAAAACATAAGAGAATAATTCAAATATGCCGAGCCTCAAACTTTTCATCTCTAAGACAGAGATAACAGCAGCACCCACAGGCTATTATTAAAGGCTATTATGAGGATTAGATGAGGTAATGTATAGAAAAGGCTTAGGAGAGTGCTCCGCTCAAGGGCTAGATAAAAAGGCAGCCCCAGTAGTGGGAGTAGTAGCAATAGAAATTCTCATTAATTATTTGTAGAAGTCTTGGCAAGGATGTCAGCAAAGAGAAAGAAGTGAGGAATGGCATCCGGGTTTCTAATATGAGAGACTGGATGGGGGTGATACCACAAGCGAAGGAAGGACCAGTTTAAGAAGATACCAAGCTCAAGGTAGGCATCTGAGCTCCAAATACTGCAGGACATCTAGGTCTGGTCTAGGTCTAGACCATTTAGATGGTCTAAAACTGTAAGCAAACCAGGTAGTTAAAATCAAGACTACATGAGATCATCCAGGCTGAGTGTATATTGAAAGAGAAGTCTAAGACATTGGATTTTAGGGAACAACATTTAAAAGCCCAGAAGGAAAGAAAGTGGATGGTAACTCGGCAGTGCTATTAAGACGCTGCTTAAACTATTTTTGTGCCCTTCCTGTAAAAACAGTGTCAGGTAAAAAGGAAAAGGGTGTCCAGCAAGCATAGTTGTATCACAGGTATTTCTCCCTGTTTTCTTATCTCCACTTATCTTAGTGGCCATCTCGAGCTCCCGATTCTTGGCTCCAGGTCTCTGTGACAGCTTCTGGAACCTCCCCTCCTTGGCTTGTGTCTCCACAGTATTGGTCTTGGTTGGGTTTTTTTGGCTTGCTTCTTGAATCAGGAGCTGAATAGACTCACCACTGCTTTTTGCTACTGGCCTTGCATTCCATGATATGCCAGCTATAAAAGAAACCCAAAATCAGAAAAAGAAAGAAAGAAAGAAAAAAAAAAAGGACTGGAAGTGAACTAGAAAGTATGGCTTCAGAGAAGCCAAGAAAGCAAAACGTTTCAAGAAGGAGAAGAGTCAACTTGTCAACGCAGCAGAGAGGGCAAACAGAATGAGGACGGAGATGGAGGTAATTGGCTTTGGCAGCTAGGAAGCTCTTGGTGTCTTCGAATCAGAGCAACTTCAAGAAAGTGGTAAAGAGGGGTGCCTGGGTGGCTCAGTGGCTTAAAGCCTCTGCCTTCAGCTCAGGTCATGATCTCAGGGTCCTGGGATCGAGTCCCGTATCCGGCTCTCTGTCAGCAGGGAGCCTGCTTCCTCCTCTCTCTCTCGCTCTCTCTGCCTGCCTTTCTGCCTAATTGTGATCTCTGTCTGTCAAATAAATAAATAAATCTTTAAAAAAAAAAAGAAAGTGGTAAAGAGAGGCACCTGGGTGGTTCAGTCGATTAAGCTTCTGCCTAAGGCTCAGGTCATAAGCTCAGGTCATGATCTCAAGGTGCGGGATCGAGCCCCGTACCATCAGGATCCCTGCTCAGCAGGGGAGTCTGCTTCTCCCTCTCCTTCTGCCCCTGCTTGTGTGCTCTCTCTCTCTCTCCCTCTGGCTCATTCGTTCAAATCAATAAAATAAAATCTTTAAAAAAAAAAAAGTGGTAAAGGGACAAGAGACCAATCTATGAAAAAGAACTGGTGAGATTACTTTTGTACCTTCTGATTTTCTCCATGAAGCAGAAAGAAGTTCACCCTTTGATAGTGAGGAAATCTGGCAAGAAATGAGAAATTGTAGTCCACATAGGTGATTTACACGGACTATATTCTCACCACCACCTTTGCAGCGGGCATTATGATCCCCTGCTAAACGTTAGGCAGCTGACATAATGGAGAGAAGTCACACAGCCAGTGTGAGGGTAATTTAGAACTCAAACCCAGGTCTGTCGCCCAATTTCCTGTGTTTCTTATTGCCTTACCACCAAGGGGCATGGGGAAGTATTGATGGAGTAATAATGGGTATAGTATTGTAAATATTATTACTTCTATATTAGTATATAATAGTGGGAAGGAGGATGAGTAAGACCAAATCAGTTGTTGGTGGTGCTCATGGTAACAGAGAGATAAATGCTTCTGTTGCTTAAAATTTAATGCCAAGCAATAGTCTCGCATCTAACTTTAGGCCATAAAGCACAGCCCACAAGATCCTACAATGCAAGGATGTTACTTAATACAAATGACTTTTCTGAGTTTCATTTCAGTCATCACACTAACATTTACAGACTTTGCTTTTGTTATAATCTAAACATGTCTTTAAAATATTTATAAGCTTTGGGGCGCCTGGGTAGCTCAGTGGGTTAATGCCTCTGCCTTCGGCTCGGGTCATGATCCCAGGGTCCTGGGATGGAGCCCTGCGTCAGGCTCTCTGCTCCGCAGGGAGCCTGCTTCCTCCCCCCTCTCTCTCTCTGCCTGCCTCTCTGCCTACTTGTGATCTCTCTCTCTCTGTCAAATAAATAAAATCTTAAAAAAAAGAATAATAAAAAAAATAAAAAAATATTTATAAGCTTTAACTTTATATTTACTTTTATTTCCAAGGTTACAAAAGGTATTCTGAAAATTGTTAGTATGTAAACTGCAAACATTTCCCTCAAACTTTGAATTGTATCAAATAATGTAAAAAGAATTTTACATTTTGCCACTGAAGTTTGAATTCTTTTCACACTCTGAATTACAGAAGTCTTTCAACCACTCTCTAACACATTTTCTATCAAAAATGTAATTTTTAAAAATGTTAGCTATCAAGTTAGAGAAAAAACCATAAAACAGGTGGCATGAATATTTGAGAGATAATAGAGTATAACCCAGCTGTCTAGCAAGGAAATCAATCTTTCTAAATCATAAAGTTTTGGGGTAGAATGGAGGGAGTTACCATTTAAGCAAGTGCCATTTAAAAAATCATTTTGCTGAAAATCCTCTCAAAGTACATACATAAAGGAGTACATATTTACTTCACAGGACAGATGATACTCAACCTGACTATCTTTTTGTGATGGTTCCAATAAAAGCATGATTGTTCTCTGGGTATATTGAGGACTATAGGATGATTTTCCCCTACATTAAATGGCTCCATGAAGCTACGCCTTCTTAATTCTGATTGTTATAGATTTTTTTTTTGCCTCCTTTCCTTGTCCATGCTCATTTCTTATTGCAAGCCCATTTATTCACAGACTCATTCATACCTGTTGTAACATTAAACTAGTCCATCCAACACATACTCATGTAAATAAAGGTAAAACTTGCACACAGCTGTGCTAATCCACAGTGCTCCTTGGCGAGCTCCCAGTCCGTTTTCCAGCTGGCCTCCACGTTGTGGCTTTTTTCCTTCCTGCTCTTACTACTTGGACGTGATTGTGCTGCTATTCCACGCTTTTCTTTCAAGGAGTGTATGAGGTATTGCCAGCCAACAGCCTCCAGCTAGCTGCTAGATCTCCGGGGCAGTGGCCGTCCTCCCTTCGGGAGGCTCCCAGTCAATAACCAAACACAGAGCAGTACTGTCGCTGGGCTGTTTCTGCCTGACCTAAGACTTCTCTAGTGGGCAATCTTTGTTCGGGGACTCCTCAGTTGCGTGGCCAGACTTTCTCCAAGCTGCACTGTGGCCTGGGGCTCTTTCTACCCGATCTTCTCTCCTTTCATAGGTGTCAGACCTGCCTTGTGGTTTGAAGGCTTTCCCCACCTACTCTTGCTCCCCTCCCCTTTATCCTTCGCAGACATTTTCTCAATACATCTTTTGCACATCTGATGTTGGTTTGGTGTCTGCTACCCAGAGGACCTTACTGACACAGTTGGTAAAATAATAATAATAATAATAATAATAACAATGGTCCAAGAAAGCAGGCAGTAGAATTAGGTCTAGGAATTTTTCACTCATGCTTGGCTGGCAAGTAGGACCTCATCCTGAGTGGCATGTGGGGAACAGAAAGTTCCTGGCACAGGAAGCCCCATGATTGCTGAAGATGTCACTGCTGGGGACTTGGGAATGCATCTTTATGGAGAGGAAACAGCTTTGCTAGTGGAATGATTTAGACATTTGAAAGATATGGGGAGAATAATGCCTACAATTACAGTGGTGTGGGCGGGTTATTTGAAAGTTTGACTGATGCCTTGCAGAGGGATGATGAGAAACTGAGAAAGCATGAAACAGTAAAGGGCACAGTTGTGAGAGACAGAGAGCCTGTTTGAGCACCTTCTTGGAAAGTGAGATTTAATACCGTTGCAAAGGCTAACCTTCCACCTCATAGGATGGGGCGAACCCACCATAGGGTGGGTCTTCGAAACCTAGAAAAGATGATAACTCGGGCTGAAGTTGAAATGCCCGAGTTGCTGTGACAGACAGTAGAGGAAGGAATAAAAGGCCTATAGGAGGGAGTATGTTACAATGGCTTCACAATGTGAGACCAGAGAACCCACCAGAAGATTATGTTCCATAGCAGGGCCTGGAGACCACACTTTTCTCCAAGGCCATCAGCAATGCACTGGTGAGAGGGGCACCAGCATCATTAAGAAGTCTAGTGGTAGCACTCCTGTAAGTAAGTAAGTAAGATTAAAGCTCATTCATACCAACAGGGATAATAGCACTTGAAAATAATAGAAGCCACATAACAAAACTTGACTGCCAGAAGCTGGGGCAGGGGCACCATAACTATAACTACCAGCAAAACTGGAGTAGCCGTCAAAGGAGCATGACCCATAGAAAGCTGTGGAAATGGTTAAGAGAATCTGATGTTCTTAGCTGCAAAATGAGACAACCAGCGAGAATATCATTTAGCCTCTAAAATCAGAAATAGGCAGGAACAGAGAAGCAGGAAGATAGGGGTAGATACCCCAATAAAAATTCATGCTCAGTTTCTGAATCTGGGACAAAATTAAAATAATTAGTACAATTTATTAATGGATATAATTACGGATATAATTTTTTTGATCTCTTGAGGTGACCACAAGGTGTCTCCCCTTTTTAATTCAATATTTTTCCAGTTTTATTGGGAAATAATGGACTTACATCACTACATAAGTTTAAGGCATGCAGCATGGTGGTTTGATTTATATATATTATGAAATGTCTGCCACAATAGGTTCAGCTAACATCCAACTTCTTATATAGATTTAAAAAAAAAAAGAAAGGAAAACACTTTTTCTTTGTGATGAGAACTTTTAGGATTTACTCTCTGAATAACTTTCATATATATATATAATATATATTATATATATATATATAAGATATATATGAATATATATATAATATATATATATATTACAGCAATTTTAGCTATGACCATCAGATTGCTCATTACATCCCTAGTGCTCATTTATCTTGTAACTGGAAATTTGTAACCTTTTGATCTCCTTCCTCCAATTTCCCTCCTCCCCCAACCTTCCACCTCCAGTACCCACAAGTCTGATTTCTTTTTCTGACTTTGGTTTTTTATTTTTCTTTTTAGATTCCACATATAAGTGAGATCTTACAGTATATTTCACTTTGCATGATGTCTTCCAGGTCCATGGATGTTGTCACAAACGACAGGACTTCCTTGTTTTTTTTTTATGGCTGAATAATATTCCATTGTATATGTGCATATGACACCACAATTTCTTTATTGGTTTATCTATCGGTGGACACAGGTCATTTCCATGTCTTGGTTATTATAAATAATGCTGTTATGAACATGGGGGTGCAGATATCTTTTCAAGTTGGTGTTTTCATTTTCTTTGGATATATTCCCAGAGTGCAATTGCTGGATCGTATAGTAGTTCTATTTTTAATTTTTTGAGGCTCCTCCATATTGTTTTCATAGTGGCTACACGAGTTTTGAGATGAGAATGCAGTGACTGAGAGATGGCTGTGTCCCAAGGTGGAGGAATCCTACAAAAGCAACTGAAGCATTAACTATAATGATTTCCCCAGTTCTGCCCCAAAGGGATCTTCGACCATTTCTCCAGGTAATTATACATTGGACAAAGGAGGATGACTGTACATATTGAGGTCTTCTGGACATACTTTCAGAGCTGACACTGATGACTGAAAACCTCAACTGTCATCATGGCCATCAAGAGATTTGGGACCCAGTTAATAAATGTAGTTTGGGTCTACTGGGTTCATGACCCTAGCTGGTGTCATTGCATTCATCCTTGGTGAAAAATTAGGATTAACACTGATGGCAGTTTCACTCATTTAGGTCCCTGGACAGCAGGATAAGAACCATCATATTGAGGAAGGCCAAGAGGAAGCTTCCGAAGCCACCACTTTCCCAAGCCATGATAATAAATGAAAAATAATATTGCATCCCAAAAATGGTAGCACAGATTAGTTCTGTTGTGATAGTTAACTCTATGTGTCAACTTTGCGAGGCCACAATGCCTAGATATTTGGTTAAACATTGTTTTTGATATTTCTAAGAGAGTGTTTTCAGGTGAAATTTCCATGTAAACTGGTAGACTTAAGTAAAGCATACGGTCGTGGGCTTCACCCAGTCAGCTAAAAATCTGAATAGAACAAAAAGCTGAGCTCCCCTGAATAAGAGGCAATTATGCCTCAGATTTCAACTGTAACATCTGCTCTCCCTGTTTCACCAGCAGACTGCCTTTGGACTTGAATTATAACTCTTCCTGTGTTTCCAGCCTGCTGGTCTCCCTCGTCAGATTTTGGATTGCCAAGCCCCCACAATCACATGAGCCAAATAAATATCTTTTTAAAAAATGCTTTTGGGGTGCCTGGGTGGCTCAGTTGGTTGGGTGACTGCCTTCAGCTCAGGTCATGATTCTTGAATCCTGGGATCGAGTCTCACATCGGGCTCCTTGCTCTGCTTCTCCTTCTGACCCTCCCCCATCTCATGCTTCCTCTCATTCTCTTTCTCTCAAATAAATAAATCTTTTAAAAATGCTTTTATTTTTTAGGGCGCCTGGGTGGCTCAGTGGGTTAAGCCGCTGCCTTCGGCTCAGGTCATGATCTCAGGGTCCTGGAATCGAGTCCCACATCGGGCTCTCTGCTCAGCAGGGAGCCTGCTTCCCTCTCTCTCTCTGCCTGCCTCTCTGTCTACTTGTGATCTCTGTCTGTC